>NC_038251.2:24560818-24809653 GCF_000004515.6 Glycine max | reverse complement strand
GTGAAAGGAAAAAAAAAAAAAAAAAAAAAAAATTGAGGACGAGCTAAAGGCTTACCTTAGGTCGAAAAGAAATTTGTCCCAACAGTTAAGCGAGACTGAAGGGAATATGTGGGCCGTCATCGATGAGTGCAAAGAGAAGCTAAATCTAGTGGCGACTCACGAGCAAAGGCTAGAGGATGAGTACGCCAAGATATCAGCAGAAAGCGAAGCAAGGGAAAGGGTAATTGATTCATTGCACCAAGAGGCAACAATGAGGATGGACCGATTTGCTCTTACTTTGAACAGGAGTCAAGAACTTCCCCGATTGCTAGCCAAGGCCAAAGCAATGGCGGACACCTACTCCGCCCCCAAGAAGATCCACGGACTTCTCAGCTATTGTCAACATATGATAGGCTTAATGGACCATATGATTAGAAACCGCTAGGAAGTTTGTATTGTCGCTCAGATCTTGACTAGTTATAACTTTTTGAATAAAATGAGTTTATCCCACGTTTTTACTCCAAAAATCAGTGCGAATCAAGTCACTCCCGCATTTTATCTCTAGCATGCATTGTATGTTGGTCTCGTCCTTTGTCACAGGAAACCGGAAGGTCCATATCACCTTCTTAATTGTACACATGGGGCACTGCGCTCCCAAATGCGCAAGTAAGAAGAGATAATTTTCCGGGCTCTCGTGTCCGTAAAATGCATTCATATCATGCATCGCATAAGCATCTCTTCATAACATCATAATGGACATATCCTGCATTTTTCCGTTATCATATTCCAGCCTCACATTTTGCATGAGTCATGGCATCATGATGCATATGCGTTCAACAAACTTTTTGATCTGCAAAATTGCATACCATTTGTTTTCATGTTTGCTCATCCTTGCGTTTTCCTCTACAAAACAAAACAAAAAAGGGGAAGCGTGAAACTTCACACTACATTCTTAGTTGCATGTGTTAGGCACCATGAGCCAACCATGTTGGGATCATAAACCCATTTCTAAAAAAAAAAAAACACAAAAACAAAATAATTGAACATGGTACCTAATGCATGGTTAACTAGGAAATGGTGTTTCTTCGGGCATCTCAATTTCATAATTACACTTTCCATGCATAGCTTAAAGTATGCCCGAGTCATTCATCCCTATGAGATGTTGTTGAAGTATTGGCGATCAGAATTGCCATTCCTTGGATTATAGGGTTGAACCGAGCTCATGCTTTTACAAAAAGGTTCATCAAGTCAAGTTGAAATATGGAAGTAACCGTCTTGCAAAATTGGGGCAAAAGATGAATCGAGTCACATCACTGCTTCATCTACTGCCAAACATATTTAGGATTGTTGATGTCCTTGTTACTTCCAGTTTCACCTTGACAAAGATGTCATGGATCATGTTGAAAATCTAAATTGATTCAACCCCATATCCTGCGTAAAAATTCGCAATACTTCAACTGCACATCATTCGCATACATCCATGCTTTTCATTGGTTGCATTGCTCATTGCATTCTTTCCTTGAAAAAGAAAATAAAAATAAATAAATAAATAAAATAAAATAAAAATGATCTTAATCATCGTTATCAAAAAGAAAAAAACATGCTTTACGGCGTCCTCACCGAACTTGTGCTAGAGCTAGAGTAATGGATGAAGCAGAGGAGGTACAAGAGAAGATGAAGGCCGACATGGAGGCCATTAAAGAGAAAATGGCCACAATGATGGAGGCCATGATGAGCGTGAAGAAGATAATGGAAGCCAATGCGGTTGCAATTGCCGCTACCAGCGTTGTTGCTAAGGTGAACCTGATATCCCCATCCGGCATCAACCAAATGAATCATCCAACCTCAGATATGGTAGGCAAAGATTTGGGAAGTACGGGCAGCCCCCATAATGTACAAATTCAAAACGAGCACGCCTTCCCGTCATATGGCTTGCCTCTCAACTATACGCCACCCAATGTGGCGTACACTCCCAATAAGAATGTCAATAACTCCACTCCTATACCCATTGAAAGCCAGCAACCCCAAACTGATCATGCACATGTCTCTTAAACCGTGGAAGAGACCCATGAAATTCCCCATCACAATCTAGCCGACTTCGAGCCTTGGCTCGGATATACCACTGAAGGGCAAGCAGTTGGTGGTATACCCTACAAAACCCTTTGGAGGGCCCTCAGTATCACCCACAACTGCACCTCTTGCGTTCCACAGCGGTTAAAAACCCTTATGACTATGGCAGGAATGGGAAAGTTGGATCATCTAGAGGAAAGGCTCAGGGCCATTGAAGGAGGTGAAGATTATGCCTTTGCTAACCTAGGAAAGTTGTTCCTAATACCCAAACATGGTCATTCCCAAGTTCAAGGTGCTGGACTTTGACAAGTACAAGGGGACTACTTGCTCCAAGAACCATCTAAAGATGTACTGTCGGAAGATGGGGGCATACGCAAAAGATGAGAAACTGCTGATACATTTTTCCTGAGAAAGTCTTACTGGGGTAGCTGTTACCTGGTACACTAACTTGGAACCTTCCCGAGTCCATTCTTGGAAGGACCTAATGGTTGCCTGTGTTAGGCAGTATCAGTACAATTTTGATATGGTTCTGAATAGGATGCAACTACAGAACATGTGCAAAAAGGGGGACGGATCTTTCAAAGAACACGCCCAAAAGGTGGAGGGATCTGGCAGCCCAGGTGGTACCCCCAATAATGGAAAGGGAGACGATAATCGTGATGGTAGACACATTATCGGTACTCCACTATGAAAAGATGGTGGGCTACGCACCCTCAAAGCTTTGCAGATTTGGTCTTCGCCAGTGAAAGGATCGATGTGGGTCTGAAAAAAAGGCAAATTTGATCATCCTACTAGGACGACTGAGAAAACTGGGGCAAATAAAGAGGGTGAGGATAAGGGAGAAACCCATGCTGTGACTGCCATTCCTGTACGACCAAGTTTCCCACCAACCCAACAATATCTTTACTCAGCCAATAACAAACCTTCTCCTTACCCACCACCCAGGTATCCACAAAGGCCATCCCTAAATCAACCACAAAGTCTGTCTACCGCACTTCCAATGACGAAGACCACCTTTAGCACAAACCAAAAACACCAACCAAGAAGTGAATTTTGCAGCGAGAAAGCCTGTAGAATTCACCCCAATTCCAGTGTCCTATGCTGACTTGCTCCCATATCTACTTGATAATTCAATGGTAGCCATAACCAAGGTTCATCAACCTTCACTTTTTTGAGGATACGACTCGAACGCAACGTGTGCTTATCGTGGAGGAGCCCTGGGGCATTCCATTGAGCATTGTATGACCCCGAAGCATAAAGTGTGAAGTCTAATTGATACGGGCTGGCTGAAATTTGAGGAGAATTGCGTGTAAATCCTGACATTGACAAGAAATGCCACACATGGGGCAATTTTGAAAGCTGTTGTTAGGTGTCCCTAATGACTCATCAGGGTTTCCAAGTTTATGCCATTATTGTAAACCACAGCTACAATGTTAAATGAAATGGATAAAGTTGATATCTTTGTCCCTCATCCTCTCACAAACGCATGTTTGCTTATTCAACTTTCACCGGAATGTGGGTGTAAGCCATTGGTCTGTTTGCTCAAGCAACCTGCGCTCCTGAGTGTTGACTTCCAAGACCGTTCAATCAGAGATTACTCATCTTGCACGTTGGTGGGGGTGCCGTAAAACAACGAGCAAAGTTCAAAACAAATAAGTTTCAAAATAAAAAATTAAAAGGCATTTGATTGACTGTGTTTTCAAGTAAAAATATAGACGTTCATGTGACCTCATTTTGTCTTTTTAGAGAGAAGTGAGTTATCAAGAATAGGATGTTGGACAAATGGCCTCAGTTACCTTGAGAAGAAGAGGGGATTGAATTAAGATATGAATATTATTCCCCAATTAAACTTTCACTCTATCTTTTCGGATTAACAATGCATATAGGGACAACCCTTCCCTTGTGTTCAAGAATCCTCTACTACAAGAGACCCACGGTCTCTTAATCCCTTTTCAGAAATAAGAAGAAGAAATCTCTCTTAAAAGGGATAGATTGTACAATGAAGACCAATCAAAATTCATTATTGAATATGCAAGTGGTTGACCAAGGAATCTTTTTGAGAGGATAAGACATTTCAGTTCAGAAAAACTCTTGATCTTTCGAGAGGATAAAACTGTTTGGGCAATGAAAACTCTCTTTAAAACATTTGAATGGCCGTTCATAAAACATTTGAATAGATATGTCTCTTGGAAATTATTTTCTGAAAATCCCCTCTGGTAATCAATTACAAGACTTACGTAATCGATTACAGGTTTTAAAAATTTGAATAAAAACATTTTTAACTACTGGTAATCGATTACCGGAGAGCAAATCTCAAATTGAAATGATAGAATTCTTTGGTCAAACCTTTGTTTGTTTCAATTTGGAAACTTCTTCCTAAAGATTCTAAAGAGATCAAACTTGATCATATATCTTGATTTTCTTGGATAAAACTTAGAAGCACTTGATCCTTTAGCATCATCAAGACATCAAAACATCTTGCTTCTACATAGGAGTCATTTGACTTAATCCATCAACTGAAAGATCCTTCAATTATTTCTCGTCCTTGGAAAATTCTTTTTGCAAGAATCAACTGCTTCTTTCATTCTTCCTCACTACGAGGCTATGGAAACAAGACAACGATTGGTACCTCAAAGCCTTACACTGGGGCAATGAGGGGCATCGTGCATGAGCCTCAAGTGAACCTAGGGGCAGATTAGAAGTTCTCACCCAATAGGTTCCCTCCTACAAGGTCATGACGAAAGAAAATGATTGGTACCTCAAAGCCTTACACTGGGGCAATGAGGGGCACCGTGCATGAGCCTCAAGTGAACATAGGGGCCGATCAAAAGTTCTCACCCATCGATGTTTTTAACAAAAAAAAAGGGACAAACCCTAGGATTTCAATAGATTGATTAAACGTCAAACAGCTCTATCGCCATCACTCCAAAATGGTCAAGTGACTAAATCAAACAGAACATACACTTTGAGGGGGTTCCCGGAGAGATTTGCAAAAGATAGGATAAGGTTGCATGAATTATCACCTCTTTCAAAAGGACAGTCAATCTGTGTTTTCCAAAAAAATTAAACAAAAATCAAAATCACAAAACAAGGAAAGAATGACATGAACATTGTACAAACTTTCCATTTCATTGCATTATTTCATATGAAGTCCGCATTTACCAAATTTCACAACAAAGGTTGCATGCATCTGCATCCCTAAAAATCATGTTAACTGCATAGATTTCCTACATCTAATGTCCAAATCTTGTGGATTTGGGATGACCGGCCCTCTCGATGAGTCGATCTCTTGCTTTCTCATAAGGGTGGACCCTTGGGTACTTGTACCTATCACCTTGAGAGGACTACATGTCCTCGCCATCAGAGGACTGCATGTCCTCAACTTCAGAGGGCTACACGCCCTCGCCATCAGAGGACTACACGTCCTCGCCTTGAGAGGGCTACACGCCCTCACCTTGGGTACTAGTTACCCTCACCGTTGAGAGGACTACACGTCCTCGCCTTGAGAGGACTACACGTCCTCACCATCAGAGGGCTGCACGCCCTCACCTCTAGAGGACTACATGTCCTCGCCTTGAGAGGGCTACACGCTCTCACCTTGGGTACTAGTTACCCTCACCGTTGAGAGGACTACACGTCCTCGCCTTGAGAGGACTACATACCCTCACCATCAGAGGGTTGCACGCCCTCACCTCTAGAGGACTACATGTCCTCGCCTTGAGAGGGCTACACGTCCTCACCTTGGGTACTACATACCCTCACCATCAGAGGGTTGCACGCCCTCACCTCTAGAGGACTACATGTCCTCGCCTTGAGAGGGCTACACGTCCTCACCTTGGGTACTAGTTGTCCTCGCCTTGAGAGGGCTACACGTCCTCACCTTGGGTACTAGTTACCCTCACCATCAGAGGGCTACACGTCCTCACCATGGGTACTACATACCCTCACCATCAGAGGGTTGCACGCCCTCACCTCTAGAGGACTACATGTCCTCGCCTTGAGAGGGCTACACGTCCTCACCTTGGGTACTAGTTACCCTCACCATCAGAGGGCTGCACGCCGTCACTTCTAGAGGACTACATGTCCTCGCCTTGAGAGGGCTACTCGCCCTCGCCTTGGGTACTAGTTACCCTCATCTTCAGAGGACTACATGTCCTCACCTTCGTAGGGCTACACGCCCTCACCTTTAGAGGACCACACGTCCTCACCTTCAGAGGGCTACACGCCCTCGCCATCAGAGGACTGCATGTGCTCACCTTCGTAGGGCTACACGCCCTCACCTTGAGAGGACTACACGTCCTCGCCAACAGAGGGCTGCACGCCCCCACCTCTAGAGGACTACACATCCTCGCCTTGAGAGCGCTGCACGCCCTCACCTTTAGAGGGCTACGTGTCCTCATTTTCAGTGTGCTCCACATCCGCACCTTAAGATAATTTAAGGTCCTCTGTCCTTAAATGCTTAAACGAGACTTGCACTCCCGGTTAAGGGACCAGTAGTTTCCTTTTAACGGTTCCTGGGCCACCCCCTGATATTGGAGGAGGGCCAACTGTGCGAGCACAACCAGAGAGGGAGGCTATCACACAGCTACTATGCATACCGGGGCAAGATTTCACCCGTGCCGCCGCAAAGAGACGAGTGCGGATCATGCGCACCAACATGACCACTCTTACATAGATATAGATGACATTGCTACTTAGCAACATTCTGCCCAGCGACCGTAATGCCAATCACCCCCTGCAAAAGTATCAGTTGGTCTGTGTCGTCCCGACATGGGTAAGTATGCATATGGTTCAACTGATTTCTGATACCATCTATTGTTTGCAGGGATCGCACCCACAAGACACCCAGTGGACCCGGAAAAGTCCAACAGGGCCCTGGGGTTTCCAGCTCTGGTTACGGGCCTCTATCAGTCCTATAGGGTGCCCGTACCCCCCCGGCAAGGTCACGTCATCATAGGTAAGTATGCACATCGCTCAACTGATTTCTGATTTCATCTATTGTTTGCAGGGATCGAGACTGCAAGACACCTAGTGGACCCGAAGAAGTCCAACAGGGTCTTGGAATTGTCAAGCTCTAATTACGGGTCTCTGTCAGTTCTACGGAGTACCTGTCACCTCCAGCAAGGGCATCAGGCCCCCTACTAATCGAGCTTTCATCAAGAAGTATTGCGCCCCAGACAGGCGCAGGGCGAAACACCACAGCAGCATTGGGATGGTCGGCAGCGGGAAACAAACGCACCGCCATCACCTCTAAAGTTCACCTCAGCTCATCCATAAAAAGGTTAGAGCGTTGCCTACGACACATGGCCGACCAATAGACAACCAAGTCCAAAGCCAAAGGTAAGCAAAGTACTAGGTCAGTGACCGACAAGTCATAAGGCGTCCAGCTAAAGACGTTAAAGAAGCGCTACTAGGAGGCAACCTAGTACCTTTTGAATCTATGCTTGTTATTTGATCACTTTTCATAGTAAGACACACCTAGTTGCTCATGATCCTAGGAATTTAAATAAAACGAGCACAAGCTCGGAAGGTAGTCATACCTCACAAAATATATATATGTATGTTTAGGTAGAAAGATACCTTAGATATGCATGTATGTAAACAAAAACACACTTCACAAAATATATATATGTATGTTTAGGTAGCAAGATACCTTAGATATGCATGTATGTAGCAAAAAGATACGTCACAAAATATATATATGTATGTTTAGGTAGCAAGATACCTTGGATATGCATGTATACAACAAAAATACCTTACAAAACATATATATGTATGTTTAGGTAGCAAGATACCTTGGATATGCATGTATATAGCAAAAATACCTCGCAAAAATATACACATGTTTAGGTAGCAAAATACCTCATGAAAAAAAAAGGGGGAAAAAAAAAAAAACAAACAAGAAAAAGAAATAAACAAATGATAATGATAAAAAAAAAAAAGAAGGTGGAAAAAGAGAAAATAAGTTGTCTAGCTAAAAAACGACATGCTTTTGAAAAGAGACGATTTCCAACTTTTCTTTGAAAAAATTCATTGATCATAACCAATTTTTGGAAAATGTGTCTACACCTGAAGGGTGAATGCTGTGAAATTTCCCCGGACGCCCGAAATGGACTCGGATGAATGCACAAATTGATAAAAGAACATATTTTGGAAACATTGGGTTGATTAAAATGGAGGAAATGAATCCTGAGCCCTAGCATCACATGACCATAAAAATTTGACACTTGAGTGTCCGCATAGGTGCATGCATGACCAGTTTTGCATAAAGTTTCCAAATCATCATTTTTGCATTTGTGTCATGGAAATAATGTGAGGCATCCCTTTTATCCTTGAACCAAACCAAACCCTGACATGTATCATGTCTAGCCATTCTACAAGCCTTGAGCCAAAATCCTGACTCACCATAAACCCTACCCTCGGAAGCAAAAAAAAAAAAAAAAAAAAAAAAGAAGAAGGAAAGGAAATTTCCAATCAAAGAGAAAGCAAAAAAGGAAGGAAAGGAAATTCCCAATCAAAGAGAAAGCAAAAAAGGAAAGAAAGGAAATTCCCAATCAAAGAGTGGGAGAAAGCAAAAAGAAAAGAAAGAAAATTCCCAACCAAAGAATGGGAGAAAGTAAAAAAGGAAGGAAAGAAAGTTCTTGATCAAAGAAACCAGAAGAAATGTGCAGAGAGGTCTTTGGACCAGACGATATCTGAACAGTACAGAATTGTCACCAAATGAACGAAAAAAGAAGGAAAGGGAACCACGACCTAAAATAGTCTTCTCCCTTTGATTACCAACCAAAATCCCGTGCGCTAGCGACCTTTTTTTCTCGCCCCGCACTAAACAAAAAAAATAGAAAAAGAAAAAGCCAGAAAAATCAAAAGCCAAAAACACACAAAAGCCGAAAGAAGAAACCACCAAAAGAACCCATTCCCAAGGGAAGCCCTATTGATCCGTGATCACGCGTGTAATTTTTGATTTGATAGGAAATAATTTTCAAAGTCAAGTCATGACATATCTATGGTTCGGAATTAGGATGAAACACTTACCTGTGCGAGATTGATACACTTTGAGTGGATTTCTTCTATTTTTGTCGGACCCAGTGTTTCCTCTAAATGGTCATTTAGAAACGAAATGCTAACATCCAAAATCTCATTTATGGTTATGGGAGATTTCATCAGCAGACTCTCCTTCCCCGGTAGACGCATTGTTTTTCACTCAAAAAAGCATATGCTGCTCTAAATCAGTTGGAATATTTGTCTCTTTGCTAAAGCATGTTTGCATTTTAGTGGAGAAAACACCGAGACTTTTTCAAGTCTCACAAGTTATCCAGAACTACGTAGGTCTGAGTTCCTCATTGGAGGATACGTAGGAGCAAGAGCCTCGCTTTTGTCGACCACACCGCCTTTTGTTGCCATGACTCAAGAGCTGGTAGCCCGCGGAGACACCTTACGGTTATCCGCACCTCGTCATTCAGTGACCCCAAGTGTGATTCACGAGCAGAGACCAATATGGTCATCTGCGCCCTTTCCGGAGATGTCAGCATTTTCCGATGGAGACTTTTCAAGTCTCACAAGTTATCAAGAACTACGTAGGTCTGAATTCCTCATTGGAGGATACGTAGGAGCAAGAGCCTTGCTTTTGTCGGCCGCCCCATAATCTTTGTCATACTGACCCTGAGGTCATGTGACATGCACCCTTGTATCATCCAGAGGCGGCGGGCCCGATGATACGCGGAGATACCTTACGGTTATCCGCACCCTTTTGTCATCCAGAGGCGGCGGGCCCGATGACAAGCAGAGACCAAGTTTGGTCATTCTGCACCCTTGTATCATCCAGAGGCGACGGGCCCGATGATACGCGGAGATACCTTACGGTTATCCGCACCCTTTTGTCATCCAGAGGCGGCGGGCCCGATGACAAGCAGAGACCAAGTTTGGTCATTCTGCACCCTTGTATCATCCAGAGGCGGCGGGCCCGATGATACGCGGAGATACCTTACGGTTATCCGCACCCTTTTGTCATCCAGAGGCGGCGGGCCCGATGACAAGCAGAGACCAAGTCTGGTCATTCGGCACCCTTGTATCATCCAGAGGCGGCGGGCCCGATGATACGCGGAGATACCTTATGGTTATTCGCACCCTTTTGTCATCCAGAGGCGGCGGGCCCGATGACAAGCAGAGACCAAGTTTGGTCATTCTGCACCCTTGTATCATCCAGAGGCGGCGGGCCCGATGATACGCGGAGATACCTTACGGTTATCCGCACCCTTTTGTCATCCAGAGGCGGCGGGCCCGATGACAAGCAGAGACCAAGTTTGGTCATTCTGCACCCTTGTATCATCCAGAGGCGGCGGGCCCGATGATACGCGGAAATACCCGAGTGGTTATCCGTATAAACATTCTTTTGCTATCTGTAAGACAGAACGCTTGATAGCATGCAGAGACTGACATAGTCTTCTGCACCTTTTGTTCCTCTGGGAACAAAAAGTCAGTTACATGCGGAAATTTCATGGTCACTCGCGACTCTCGTCAACCGAGAAAAGCCAAATTAGTGTCATACACTAATTTTCGGGGACCTTTTGCTTGATGACATGCGACCATTCTTTGGTCCTTGTGAGATGCTTGGCATCCATCATTAGGCAATTTGTGAAATTCTAGGAACGACAAGTCATGGTCACCCGCGACTTTCGTCAACCGAGAGGAGCGAAATTAGTGTCATACACTGATTTTCGGGGACCTTTGCTTGATGACATGCGACCATTCTTTGGTCCTTGTGAGGTGCTTGGCACCCATCATTAGGCAATTTGTGAAATTTTGGGAACAACAAGTCATTTGCATGTGGAGATTTTATGGTCACCCACGACTCTCGCCAAATCGAGAGGAACGAAATTAGTGTCTTATCTTTACTTTCCTTTTATCTCCAATAAAAGACAAGTAAAGAGGGGCAACTGTCATACCCTAATTTCGTCCGGGGACCTTTGCTCGATGACGTGCGACCATTCTTTGGTCCTCGTGAGGTGCTTGGCACCCATCATTAGGCGATTTGTGAAATTCCAGGACATGCCGAAAAACCAAAAAAAATGTTGATGCACAATCCGTAAGTTTCCGTGACACACCGGAAATCAAATGGAAGCATCGTTGCATAATTAAGTGAGGTTCCGTAACATTCCGTAAGTCAAAAAGGGGATGATTATGTAATCCGCAAGGTTTCGTAACATTACGGAAAGAAAACAAGTATCGTTACGAAATTCGTAAGTTTCCGTAACTTTACGAAAAAAGAATCACCAAAAAACAGCAGAGGGGGGTGTACTTAGTAAAAATGGGGGTGCAAATAGCACCCAGGCCCACTTGGGCCCTCCAGAAGATTCCTCCAGAAGGCGGTTGCTTCTGGAGGAAGCAACCCTGCTCGCCTGGGCGAGCTGGGCGGCAACCACCTCCCCTATTTTGCTATAAATAGGGGAGGAAGGCAAGAAGGAAGGGGTTCAGCCCCTTTGGCACTTCTCTCTCTTTCGAATTTGCTTGGAAAAATTGTTTCCGTGAAGAAAATCTAAGCCGAGGCGCTTCCGAAACGTTTCCGTAACGTTTTCCGTGAAGAATTTCGCAAAGGTTTCAACCGTTCTTCGACGTTCTTCATTCGTTCTTCATCGTTCTTCGATCTTCAACGGGTAAGTACCTCGAACCAAGCTTTTCGATTCATTCTATGTACCCGTAGTGGTCCACATTGTGTTTCGTGCATTTTTATTCTCGTTTTGTTTACTTTTTATACCCCCTGTTGACGTGCTTAAGCCATTTTACTTAAGTCATTTCTCGCTTAACTTAAAAATAAAATAAATTTCCACCGAACGTTTGAACTGTATTATCCATTAACTTCGGTTAAAATAAATTCCGACCGTTCGGTCGTGCTGTAACCACGTTGGAAATCAAAAAGAGGTAAAAAATAATATAATAATCAAAAAGACATCTCTTAGTAAAATAAAGCGGAAAATCAATCGGACGTTTTCTCTTTGGGATTTCTCATTCTTAATCGAATTGATTAATAACTAAAGTGAAACTAAAGGCTAAAATCAATTCGCCTAGTCAAGCTCGTCCATAAAAAATAGGCTTTTTGAAGTTTGTCATTTCATTTTCTCACTAAGTAAAATGGATCATTTTTAAGGTCCAACGCCTTAAAATGATCACCTCTTAAAATAAAAAAGAATCACTTGATAAGCAAGAACTACGTAGGTCTGATTTCCTCATCGCAATTGAGGATACGTAGGAGCAAAAGCCCCGCTTTTGTCGACCACCCCAAGAGATCGTTAATGGTCCAAATGCCTTAACGTTTCTCTCCTTTCAAAAACAAGAGGTCGTTAATGGTCTAATGCCTTAACGTTTCTCTCCTTTCAAAATCAAAAGACCGTTTAATGGTCCAACACCTTAAATGACCTTTTGTTCAATAAAAACATATTTTACAAAAAAGACAAAAATAACTTAACCAAACACTTTGTTCCAAAAGAACTACGTAGGTCTGATTTTCTCATCCCAAATTGAGGAATACGTAGGAGCAAAGGGAAACACCCTTGTCGACCACAAAAAGAGAAAATATAAAAAGGGTATAAAGGATATAGAGACATAAAAAGGGAACATAAAAAACCAAAGTCATGTTTGCACATTCGATTAAAGGCTGCCGTCCCTTGGGACGGACGTGTGGGGTGCTAATACCTTCCCCGTGCGTAAATACAACTCCCGAACCTTTCAACTTAAAAGTTCG
Source organism: Glycine max (assembly GCF_000004515.6). NCBI lineage: Eukaryota > Viridiplantae > Streptophyta > Magnoliopsida > Fabales > Fabaceae > Glycine > Glycine max. The sequence goes on along the minus strand of NC_038251.2, from coordinate 24,796,866 downwards.
TAGATCGCGTCTTTTCCGGTTTTTCCGACGTTTTCCTCGAATAAACGTTGGTGGCGACTCCGCGCGTATTCCTTTCGTGGAACACGTATCCCGCGAGTCACGCGTCGCCCTCCCGCCGAAGGGTAGGTTGCGACACAGGTGAATGTGGTCTTTTCCTGATCCTCAGGAGTAATAGTAATTTGCATATAACCAGAAAAACCATCAAGGAAACAGAGTGAGATTTACCTGCCAGGCGTTCAAGCATCTGGTCAATGAATGGCAGGGGAAAATGGTCTTTTTTGGTAACCTTATTCAGTCTCTTATAGTCAATGCAAACTCTCCAACTGTTCTGCACCCGAGTAGGAATCAGCTCCTCCTTCTCATTTTTGATCACTGTGAGGCCGGTCTTCTTCGGGACTACCTGGACGGGACTCACCCACTGGCTGTCGGAGATAGGATAAATGATTCCAGCTTGCAAAAGCTTGGTTATCTCCTTCTTCACTACATCAAGAATCACCGGGTTGAGTCTTCTCTGTTGCTGTCTTACTGGTTTAGCTCCATCCTCTAAATTTATTCGATGCATACATGTGGATGGGCTAATACCAGGAATGTCCGCCAGGGTCCAGCCTATAGCCTTCTTATGCTTCTTGAGAACAAACAACAACTTCTCCTCTTGCTCATCATCAAGGGAGGCAGATATAATCACTGGAAAACTTTTGCTATCATCCAAGTAAGCGTATTTTAAATTTGATGGCAGAGGCTTCAATTCTGGTGTGGTCGGCTGGATAGTGGTAGAAGGAGATGGTTTCTCAGCCTGTACCTCATAAAGAAAGTCAGAGGTATGTGTACTTCCTGAAACATGGTTTGTCCTATCTGACTCTATAAAATCAATCTCGAGAGGTAAAACACCACCACTAGACATGCAATCAATATCACTTTCAGATTCACTCTCAGCATCAAATTCAGACATATGATCAAGTACAATTTCAGACTCAATGCATGAAGAGTGAGAGGCATGCAGATTAGAGTAAAGATCAGTCATGTATTCATCAACAACATGGTCAATTATTTCAGCACGAAACACAGAAAGATCTTCATATGGGTATTTCATAGCATCCAGAATATTAAAATGAACAGTTATATCACCAAACTCCATGGATAGTGTGCCTGCATATACATCTACCATAGTTCTAGCAGTTTTCATAAAGGGTCTGCCTAGAATGATGGGAACTGATCCTTGAGAAAACCCATCCTCCATATTCAAAATATAAAAATCAACAGGGAAAATCAGTTCACCAACTCTAACTAAGACATCTATGAAACCAACAGGATAGGCAAAACTTCTATTAGCTAAATGAATTACCACATCAGTTGACTGCAAGGGACCTAGAGATAGAGAATTAAAAATAGACAGAGGCATAAAACTAACAAAAGCTCCTAAATCTAGCATGGCATTGTCAAACTTACTATTCCATATAATACAAGGTATGCTGAATGTACCTGGATCTTTACATTTTTCAGGAATTTGGGGAACAGATTTACCAATCAATGCGGAGACATTTCTGCCCATGCTAATTCGTTCACTTCCTTTAAGCTTCCTGTTATTAGTGCACAGCTCCTTCAAGAATTTAGCATATCTTGGAATTTGCTTTATTGCATCTAGTAGAGGTATGTTTACCTCTACTTTTCTAAATGTTTCCAAGATCTCTTTCTCTGCCTCTTCCATTTTTTTGTTGGAAACTGCTCTTGGAGGGAATGGAAGAGGAGGGATGTGCTGCTTCTGCAAATCAGAATTACCAGTGGAAGATTCACCTGCACAGAAATTGATAGGTAAATTTTTGTCATCACCTTTTTTTGGAGTAGAGTGAACCTTAGCAGGTTCATTTGCAGATGAGGAAGGTGCTACGGGTTGAGGTCCTTGACACTGCTTTCCCGACCTTAATGAAATGGCACTGACATTTTTTGGATTTTGGATAGATTGAGAAGGCAGCTTATCAGAATTTTGGGACTGTTGTTGATTTAATTGTGTAGCCAATTGTCCCATCTGATTGGTTAAGCTCTGAATAGAGGCTCTAGTCTTTTGTTGAAACTGCATGTTCTGCATGGTCATTTGCCTCACAAGTTCTTTGAGGGAAGGTTGTGGAGGAGCCTCAACTGTTGGCTATTTCTGGGGCTGTTGCTGTTGTTGGATTGGTGGAGGAATGTATGGTCTGCTTGGGCCAGCAGCGTTTTGGAAGGAAGGAGCAAGCTGCTGTTGTTGTTGCTGAGGGCTAGACCATCTGAGATTAGGGTGATTCCTCCATCCAGGGTTGTATCTGTTGTTGGAGAGGTCATAATTGTTCCGTTGTGGTTGATTTTGCTGCTGAGGTTGAGGAGGTCTATTGTAAATGTTTGCAGCATAAGCTTCGGGCTGCTCAATTGCTCCAGGTTGCTAGATGGAAGGGCAAAGGTCTGTGTGGTGGTCAGCAGAGGAGCACAAACCACAGACCCTTGCGACAGGTGCAGATTTCTGGTTCACGGCCAGCTGGGTTACCAAGTTAACCAATGCATCCAGTTTTCCTTCAAGCTTCTTAGTTTCAGATGATGCAGCTGAGTTTGTAGCTACCTCATGCACTCCTCTAATGACTATAGCATCATTTCTGGCGCTATACTGCTGGGAGTTGGAAGCCATCTTCTCAATTAAATTTCTGGCTTCAGTAGGAGTCATGTCTCCAAGGGCTCCACCATTGGCAGCATCTATCATACTTCTCTCCATATTACCGAGTCCTTCATAAAAATATTGGAGAAGCAGCTGCTCTGAAATCTGATGGTGAAGGCAACTGGCACATAGTTTTTTAAATCTCTCCCAGTATTCATACAGGCTCTCTCCACTGAGTTGTCTAATACCTGAGATATCCTTCCTGATGGTTGTGGTCCTGAAAGCAGGGAAAAGTTTTTCTAAGAATACTCTCTTAAGGTCATCCCAGCTCGTGATGGACCTTGGAGCAAGGTAATACAACTAGTCCTTTGCCACTCCCTCTAAAGAATGAGGAAAAGCCTTCAGAAATATGTGATCCTCTTGGACATCTGGGGGTTTCATGGTGGAGCAGACAATATGAAATTCTTTCATATGTTTGTGCGGGTCTTCACCTGCAAGGCCATGAAACTTTGGAAGCAAATGGATCAATCTAGTTTTAAGAACATATGGGACATCCTCATCAGGGTATTGGATGCACAAGCTTTCGTAGGTGAAATCAGGTGCAGCCATTTCCCTTAGAGTCCTCTCACGGGGTGGAGGTTGTGCCATGTTCTCAGAATATTCAAAATCAGAATGCTCAGAATCAGAATGCTCAAAATTATAATGCTCAAAATCAGGATGTTCAAAATCACCAATAACAGAATGCACAGATTCACCAGTAATGGAATGCTCAGGATGATCAAAAGGTATAAAATGATGCCTAACTAATCTATGAAATGTCCTATCTATCTCAGGATCAAAGGGTTGTAAGTCAGATGGATTGCCTCTAGTCATACACTACATTCAGCATGCACAACTAGTTGCCTTGTCAATTAAGGTGTAGGTTTGAACTACAACTACCCTCAAATGATATCCAAATGACTTGAAATTTTGTGAGAAACCTTATAAAATGATGAGAAGATAGCACAAAAGATTTCAGGCAAAAATTCAAAGTCTAACTACGGAAGCTAAAAATGGTAGGTTAAGAAAAATAAGTGAATAAAACTTGAAAAATAAAAAAAATTTGACAGAATCTGGTCGCTAAGTCTGTCGCAAAACACTATTCACAGCAAAACACCCAAGACTGAAATAGGGGAAGCGCTTAATAGAAAAACTAAAACAGAACACACACTAAACAAATACCAGGACACTAAACAACACCAACACACATACTAACAGAACACTAACAATTACACATAAAACACGAAAGACTTAAACACTAGCTATTATGAACCTTTGGACACTGCTCCCTGGCAATGGTGCCAAATTGATCGAGGCCGTACCCGAATCAAATCAACATGAAAATGCAGTAACTAGGAAGTGATCCTAGGTCATTTCCCAACGAGCAATGATAAACCAAATGTTCATAATACACTTGCAGTAACAATAACGATTGGGGGGGGTTGTTTGTTTTGTGATTTAAAGGACAGGACAAGTAAACTGGAATACGAAATTACTAATATTAAAAATGGGTTGTTTCCTCTGATTCAGAAGACATTCTCTTATCCTGGGTTATGGAGAATTTGTCCCTAACAGTTAACCACTTAATCCAACCCTATTTCAATTTACTAAGCGAAAATCAACTTAGGGTTGTCAATACATGATTAGGCAACACATACACCAGTTAGACCTTCGTCCATTAAGCATGAATGCAAGTTAGGCTCAGAGGCAATTAATCGAACACGAAGCGTGCACTGATTAATGTTCACGAATTTGGGTTAACTGGTGAAGGGGAAACTGCCAGGAAGCCACATTATAAACGAAACCTCAAAGAGAGTTGGGCTTCGTCCTCAAAAGGAAACAACACCAGAAAATCTAGCCTTCCATAGATTCAAACAGAAAATGCAAATGAAACTAAAAACAGAAATGTAAATGAAGCAGAAACGTAAATGAAAGTAGAAGAAGAAATAAGAACGAAATTGTTATTAGAAGCAGAAAATGGAAAATTGCATTAAGAACGAAACAGTAGCATTCAAGCAGAGAAACGTAAAACCCTAAACAAAGCTCTGAATAATGAATAACATAACAGAAAAGCCTTGCACGAATCCCAAGGCTGCTATTTAAAAAGAGTCACTCAAAGTCACTGGGCCCTATTACAATACCCAAAACGAAATAAACACTGAACCACATAAAATAAAATTGCGAAATTTCCTAATTAGAAATTAACTAAGGTAAGCGCTGCTTTATTTGCCCTATTCAAGTCCACAACCAAAATCCGGATTAAGCCCAATGTTTCATTAATTCCTGAAATTAGATTAAAAACATCAAATTAGCTAAATGAGCCCAAATAATAAAACTGCCTAATTAATTGACAATTAAGACCAATCAGTAATTAAAATGGTGCAAAAAAGGTTTAGAAAATAGAAGAAAATGATGGCACATCACATGGCCTTCATCATGTCCTCATTTATACATTTCATTCTAAAATTCAGAGATTTATGCAAAGATTATCACTCACAGCTAGTCGTTCACTCATAGAGTAAGGTCACACTCTCACCGATTTTGGTTCAAGCTTTTCTTTCTCAATCAATTTGTCTACTGACTAACAATTCTAATTGCAAATTCACATTCTTGTTCTTTCTTTGTCTAACATACACATTTGCTCAAGCTCATGAAAGGAAACACAAACTCCATCACAATCATGCACTCAATTCAAAATGAAAACATACAACCATTTTTCACAAAATGATAAAAGTGTTTCACTGCCATGTCATAAAAAATAAGTCAAACTGTTCAAAATGCTTCAGGATGAGCAAACTAATTACCCATAAATAAAACTAGCAGTATATGTAGACATAAAGGAAATATTGTATGAAAACCAAAATTATAATAATAATAAATTAAAAAGTTAAATGTATCATCAGGAATTAAAATGACTGTGACTGGTCCTGATTGTCCTGTATCTGAACATCCTCTCATCTGTTAGATGCCATACGGGAGTAGCTAGAGGAGAAGTGTCCAAAGGCAGGACTGGTATGGTCTGGCCCTCATGTATCTCTAAGACAGGAGTGGAAGAGTCTGCTGCATGCTGAGGTGAAGATGGATCCACTCCTGGAAATGGTGCATCAGCTGATGCTGGCACTGGTCCAGGATAAGCAGCCTCATTGGATCTTGTCTCTAATCTTCTTTTTTTAAAATCAATAGCTCCAGAGATGGTGGCTTTAGATGAGTCATCATTTTCTGGTTCTGTCTCATGCTGTTGAGGTGCCTGGGTTGTAAAACTTTCATTATCCCCCACAAAAGAAGGTCGGGCTCCAGGCCAAACCACCTTCTCAATGAATTGCTCTATACTCATAATTGGCCTCTACTGAACTAGTTTCTACAAGCTTTGTATAATGAGAATCTGTCCTTCAAACATGCTTTGAAATTTGGCATCTAAAGTTTGAGAGCTCTGGGCAGATAAGTCTGCTAAAGCTGGAAGTGGGACTGAAGTAGAAGATGCAGGGATGCCAGCTATTGGTGCAAAGGAAGAGGGAACATCACCTACTCTGAGCTCGGTCTTCCTTGCCTCTGGAAAATTAATTGTTTGGTCATTCGCATTCCAATATTTCCTTATGATATAAGCTATGTCAATGGTCGACCTTAGGTTTTCATAGGAGGTAAGGGCCTTAGATCCCACTCCCCTTGATCTATACAAGGCTGTGATTAAAGCTGGGAAGCCTAAGCGAGGAAAGTTAGACTGAGCCATCATGGTCATTTGTCTGGAGATCAAACCGCCAATGTTCATGTCCATCCTTGTGATTAAGCCATAGACCAACCTAGCTCTGTTTGTGTTCAAATCTGAAGTACGGGAGGTAGGAGCTAGGTTTGAGTACGAGAAGACGCTCCATGTCTAAGCCAGGGTGGTAAGATCTTTTCTGAGGAGCTTCCATGGTTGGCCCTCCATGTTTACAATAAAGCCCTTGCCCGGAATGCATAGACTAGCCTCCATCTCTCTGGGATCAGACCTTAGTCTGCAAAATCTAGAATAAGTGGGTAAAGATTCCCCCTTCTCTAATAACACTGGAGTCTGGAAGAACTCATTTAAGTTGTCTGCATCTATCTTGATTAAATGGCCTTTTATTCTAGCACATTTAGGAGCTTGATTTGCTGGACTATAGAAATTGGCATAGAATTCCTTAACCACTGCCACATCCATGCTTCCTCCCTGAAGGTTGGCGAGACATTTGTGAAGGTTTCGCCTCTCCAATTCTATTTTAAACTCGTCAAATTCAGAATGATAAAGTTCCACATTCCTTTCCGGAAGGATCCTTCGGTCTAAAATATTATCGATATATCGGTTCCAGGCTTTCTCTGATTGAAATCTCCTGTTATCATTCTGATCCTGTGGTCTAGAATCACTACTCTTATGTTTCTTAGAGGCCATCTGCATATAAAGAAACCAAACAATTAATCAGGACACATTTATTCAAATTTTTAAAACTGAAAAAGACACTGGCCGCTTAGCGAGACATGGTTCGCTTAGCTGGTCTTTGTAAAAAAAACACTACCGCTTAGCGACATATGGAGCCGCTTAGCGGAAGTTGCAGAAATTTTAGATTCTACAGGATTGGCTTAGTGGGAAAGGGCCCACTAAGCTGAACATGTGCCGCAAGAATTTGCGCTAAGCTCCTTAAAGGCTGTGCTTAATGGCACCAACTCTTCAAAAAAATTCTACTAAGTGTTGGGAGTTTAGCGAGCGGAGCTCGCTTAGCTCAGAGGATGCTGCAACCAATCGCACTTGGCCCAGGAAAGCTCGGCTTAACGTGCGGCCATCAACAAGAAAAAATTGATTTAAGTTACCTGGGCTTAGCTAGCCACAGGTAGTTCAGCAAGAGGATGAGTGTTCATCCTCAAAAGATGAACTCGCTTAGCGCGGTAAGCGCACTTAGCGAGTTCTTCAGATAACGCTTACATACAATGAGTATTGATGAACTCACTTAGCGCAGCATGCTCGCTTAGTGAGTTCATCATTTTTTCCAGAAAACGCCGAAAACACAGCTCATTTTCTTGCACTTTTCAAGCCTCTAAAAGGCATATCAAACATGCAACGTGTGCCTCATACTTAATTCAGTATACAAGCGTATATAGCCCTAATCTTAAACTAAATCTAACAAAACGTAAAAAACCTAAAATCTAAAGCTACAGTTGAAGTCTTCTACCCTAAAGTTAAGACAAGAAAAAGAGAAAAAGAATCATGGAACTTACTTGGATGGTGTATGGTTGATGCTTCAAAGTTGAAAATGCACAAAGAAAGCACAGATGCAAAATGTGCAAATTTTTGGAGAAAGAGAATGCAGAAACGAGGTTTCCATAATCTGGAAAATGTGAGTGTAACTGTTGTTACACTCACTTAAACAGTTTTTCGATACTTTCGCTTAGCGGACCGCTGCGCTGAGCGAGCAAGGGAGACGTTTGGTTTCTCAACAAGGCTCGCTTAGCGGACCCGTGTTCTTAACCGACATTTCAAATTCAAAGTCAGTTTTTTTTTAACAGAAACTCAGCTTAGCGTTAGGGTACGTCCGCTTAGTGAGGTCTGTAGATTAGAAAAGCTGCAACCCTCGCTAAGCCAAGCTCTGGATAGCTTAGCTAAAATGATGCATTTTAAGTACAGAGGAGCATCCGCTTTGTTAAGAGGGACTCGCTTAGCGCTCATATTGTCACAATGAATCTCGCTTAGCTGCCATGACTAGCGCTTAGCATCATGGACCTCAATTATGGCTGTAAGGAATTGTGCTTGGCGACAATAGGTCACGCTTAGCCACGGATAAGCTATCGCTTAGCGATCAGGCTGAAGCTTAGTCGAATTCAGATCGAATTTAAGTTAGCTTATCTCAACCTTAGCCAGCTTAGCGGACCAAATCAGCCTCAGATGCAAGGGTTGGGTGCTAAGCACTTGTGACTCACAGCTTAGTGCATGAACAAAGATGCGCTTAGCGCGAGGCTTGCGCTTAGCGAAAGGACTGTTTTTCAGAAAATGTTTTTCTAAGTTATTTTTCAGTCCTTTTCCCAAGAAATTGAAACCCTTATGTTAAACATCCAAAGATTGGATGATATACTCCTATGTACAGACTATATAGCAAGTTCCAAATGATTTAATGCATGAAAAACAAAGATAACAGAAATTAAAACTGGGTTGCCTCCCAGGAAGCGCTTCTTTAACGTCATTAGCTTGGCGCATAGCTTAATACCTTCAAGGTGGCATGAAAGTCACAAAAAACACATCTTCCTTAAAGTTTTGCCTTTTAGCTAGAAATTCCATAAACTTCATATAATTTGGAAGGACATTCCAAATCATTTCAAGAAATATATTAGTTATTAAAGAAAGAATGGCACTTAAGGTTTCCTCATGCTCTCCTTGCCTTCCTTTCTTGCTAATCAGTTGATGAGGAAGGTTATTGCTTTGGAGAATATTTTCTTGTTGGTTTCTACTGTTGAGTACTTCTCCCATTGTTGTTGTGCTTGTTCCTCATCTTTCTCCTCATCTTTTTCTCTTGACTCTTGCTCTTTTACAGGGCTTTTCTTTTGAGCTTCAACCTCTACAAAGGATTTTTCTTGTCTGGACATAAATTGAGTTACTGCTTCTGCCAGCTCACCAACCTGGATTTCTACACTTTGGAGTGCTTGTTGAGTTGATTTAGTTGTTTCCATGAATTGCATCAATAGTTTATCCAGATTAAAACCTCTTTCTGCTTCATTTTGATAGTAAGGTTGTAACTCTGGTCTCCCTTGAAAGTTTTCTATTGAGTAGCTCGTGCCAAAATGAATTTCATGATTTTTCATTAAATTTTGATTAGCTTTTGAGCTAGCATGGTATGCCCAGAATTCTTCAAACACACTTTTAAGATTAGGAGTTCTTTCTTCTTCATATTGATTATAAGGACTTAACTCCTATTCCCATCCTTGATCGTGTGCCGTCAAGATATTCATTTCACCCCTTAAAAAGCTCCACATCTCATGGAACTAAATAATCTGCAGAAGATTTTCTATGCTTACAAAGCACTAACAAGAGCAGCAGTCACCAAGTCAAGAGAAAAACAAACATAAACAAAAACAAGTATTCTTAAGCAATAAAAGAATAAAGAATAGACACCTAAAAATGAGCTAACTTCCCAAATAAAAAGAAGTTCCCCGGCAACGGCACCAAGAACTTGTTCGGCTTCCGGCAAGTGCATCGGATCGCACAAGTAGTATAAAATGGTAAGAACCAAGTATCGAAAACTCGGGGAACTTGTGTTATTTGGTAAGCTATTTCAGCAAATAGACGTCTAGTGTGAAAAAGTAAGTGTGAATATGAACAAGTATATAAACTATCTGTGCAAAAAGAAAGAAAATCACGCAAGAGAAATGATGTGTAAAAACAAGTAGAGAACACGTTGGTCTTCCTAACAAGTACCTGATGCTAACAAGATATTCTCTATCTAAAAATGCTCATGTGTTCTTATGGTGTCTCCTGAGATACTAAACCTCAATTCCTCATGATAGTTTACCTTAATCCTGATCAAGCATCGTCTACAGATTCCTCTTGTAAGACTAAACTCAACCAGGACCGCATTAAGACACACATACTCAACTAACTTATCACACCCCGATTCCTCATGAAAGCACGACAACTCAGCCATGCACTATCAAGGACTTTAGAGTCAGACCTGTTTCCACTGTTGAATGACCCGAACAAAGCATGCATCTATGTGATCAAGGTAAAGGCATATAGCAAAGAGAACACACAAAACATCATTAAATAGATAGAAACATATTTACATCAGGTACCTACAGGGAAGATCCAACATAGGATTTAGCTTTCTAGACCAGGAAGCCTTCTTAACAACAAAGAGAAGAGCAAGATGAAAGATTGCAAAAATACAAGTGGTGAGGATGTCTCCTTCACCTCTAGGATCTCATAATCACTCACAAACTCATCTCAAGCTCTCAAACCGGCTCTTGCTTCAAGCTCTGGTCTCTGCAAATCTTCACACAACAAAATCTCTCAAAACTGTCTGAAACTTGGACCTTTCTCTCTCTAGAAACCCATAGAGATGCAAAGCTCTGAATCCCAGTCCAAACTTTCTTCACAAAATCTGATTTTAGGCTTCAATAGGCGGCCTTGTTCGTGCTCGTGTGCTTAGTGCATGTATGGACCGCTTAGCGCACGTTAGTGATTTTTGGCTTAGCGCGCCTTTCTCGCTTAGCGGATGAACTGAAGCGGTGCGCTTAGTGAACCTGTACAGCTCATCTTCTTCTGGATTCTTCCTCGTGCTTAGCCCAGGAGTGTTGCGCTTAGCGGATGCTCGCTAAGCCAGCATATTGGCTTAGCGAGAAGGTGAAAACAGCCTTGTCCAAAGCTTGCCTATTTAACCTGAAATTGAGAGAAAATGATTATTAAACACACAAAATGAAAATACTAAGTTTTTATTACCTATACTCAACAGAAAATACTTATAAAATTACGAAATAACCATAAATTGGGATAGTTTGATACAATTTATAAAATTTTTATACACAAAAGTTAGTTGTTTTCACCAACTAACAGTTGACGACACTTTTGTGAATTAAAAGCATGCAAGTAACAATTGAGACAACAATATACTATTACTCAATTATGAAGAAGCAAAGCTATCCTAATGTTTTGATGATGCCAAAGGAACGTGCTTTTCAAGATTTATTCAAGGATGAAGAAAGCAAGATGTCAAGCAAAGCAAAGATCTCAAGATAAGAATTAAGATAGACTCTTAGAAAAGTTTTTGAAACAGCAAAAGGTTTGGCCAAAGGATTTAACTTTAAAAAATGTTTTTAAAGAGTTTTACTCTCTGGTAATTGATTACCAATGCCCAATGTGCCTTCTGAAAAGCTTTTAAATGCTTTAAAATATTTTAGAAAGCATGTAATTGATTACACATGGCTTGTAATCGATTACCAGAGGTTTGGAACATTTTAAAATAGCCTTAAAGAAATTTGAATTTAAATTACAAGTTATGTAATCGATTACAATGAATTGGTAATCAATTACCAGTCTTAAAAATTCAAATTTCAAAGTGAAGAGTCACAACTTTTCAGATAAATAACTGTGTAATCGATTACACCACGATGGTAATCGATTACCAGTGAGAATTTCTGAAAATGGTTCCCAACAGTCACATCTTTTCATTTAACTTTTGAATGGCCATCAAAGGCCTATATATATGTGACTTGGGCACGAAATTTTCTCAGAGTTTTTACTGACCAAAAAGTCTTATCCTCTTAAAAGAACAAATTGTCTTGTCTTCTAAAAATTCCTTGGCCAAAACACTTGCAATTCAATAAGGAATTATTTGAGTGCTTCATTGTACAATCTGTCTCTTACAAGAGAGATTTCTTCTTCTCTTTCTTCTTACTCAAGAAAAGTGATTAAGGGACCGAGGGTCTCTTATTGTAAAGCGATATGAACATAAAGGAAGGGTTGTCCTTGTGTGGTTCAGAACTTGTAAAGGGTTTTTACAAGATAGTGGAACTCTCAAGCGGGTTGCTTGGGGACTGGACGTAGGCACAAGGGTTGTGGCCGAACCAGTATAAAACTGAGTTTACATTTTCTCTTCCCGTAAACTCCTTTATTTATTGTTATTTATCTTTTGCATTAAGGAAAATTAGTCTGAATTGAATTATAGTAATTCATAATAAGGGAATATTGACATTGTCTTTAAAGAAGGGTAAAATTTTAATTAGGGGAAAAGTTTGTGATATCTTAATTCAAACCCCCCCTTCTTAAGATATTTGAGGCCACTTGTCTAACAAATTATCTGATGTTTATTTAAAATGTTTTATTTATTAATTTATATTAATTTCATTCATCCACTACAGGAGAAAATTGTTTGCTCTCAAAGTACACCAATTATTGAACCAGTTGTAGTTGAAGTTTCTCCATAAGTTGTCCCTCTTATATTTGCAATTGCAGTTGTTGAAGTTGCAAATGTCCCAACATGTGTACTAGTAGCACTTGCATTTAGACCACCTAAAATCCACCTTGAAGCTCTTATGGTTAGAATTTCCTTTCTAGGTGGACCATCTCCAAGAATGAATCAACCAAATTTCATGAATTACATTCCTACACCATATTTCCAACATCCTCAACCTCCTTCTAAGTGGTGCATGGAAACAACCTAATATTTGAAATGATTCTGCCCTCATGAATAAGTTGTCATTTCTTTTGTCATGTTTTTTTAAGCTCATTACTTTCTTAACTTGTTCTTTTGGAATTTTGTTGTGATAGTATTATGTGTTAGCCTTGGGGTAGAATGATGGATGTTAATCCATAATTTGGTGTCTTTTTTTTTTTTTTTTACTACTATCATATCAAAAAAATTTCTACTATTTGACTATGTTATGAACATAATCTTAAGTTTAATTATGAAAGCGCATTTTTAATTCACAAAAGTTTCGTGGATCATTTTGTCATTAAGTTATATCTATTGGGGACTAAGAAGTCATTGCATAATAACATATTAGCAAGTCATCGGGAAGGAAGAAGTTGCTTCTCAATATAGTTCTTAAGTTTGAAAATAGAAAAAATCAACATTTAAAAGTAGTGTCACTGGTATTTTAGTCTAAAATGTTATTGATTGACATGAAACGTCTGCCGCACACATGGATTTGTCATGTCGATATTCACATGTCACATATGCACTTAATATTAATAAAAATAAAAATAAGTTAACGATTAAACTAAATTATCAATACATTTATATATATATGTAGACGGAATTATTTATTTCCATAGTACATGAACGAAATTGTCACCAAGTAAAAACTACCAGAAACAAAATTAATCATTTATCCAATTAAATAATTTGACAAGATGCAAGGGAAGAGTCTTGTCTGCATAATCGACTGCGTTTAAGTTATTAATTTATTGTCCGTATACAAATTTGTGGCAAAATGAGCGACGGGATTCTTGGTATGACAAAAGTCTAAAGGTGGATCTGTCCAGCACATATCAAATGATGAAGACATCTTATCTACCAAATACAAATATAAATGTCGACAAAAAAAAAAAAACAGGAAAAAAAAACACAAAAGACAAATTACAAAATTACTTATAAGTCGAAATATATAATTTTAACTTCAAGAGTGAAGTTTCTAGTTTCTTTTCTCTCACAATTAATTTTTTCATAACTTTTTATTTTCTCATATTTAATTAAATATACATTTCATACATTATTTTTATATTTAATATTTTTTAATAATCTCAAATTACTCTTTTTTTTATTTCTGTCTCTTTCAATCTATCCTCATTTATCTTTATTTATAAATTAAATTTTAATTTTTTTAAAAAATAATCTTTTACTTTAATTTAAATTATTTTTTTGTAAATCTAAAATATAATTTCTATATATTTCAATATGTGTATTTATTATGAATTTATATTATAATGATTTATATTAAAAATATTTTTTCAGTATATTTACATTATATAAAAACAAATATTTATCATTTAGAATGCTATGTTAATATATTAGTTGATTACTGATTTACAAGACGAAACGTAATTAATTTGTATAATTAAATTTTAGATTGAAGTTATTCACTTCTCATGAATGTTACAATCATACATAATTATAAAATTTTATTTTATGAAATTTTAGGTTATAAAAATTATCTAGGCTGATCTTTATAATTTTATCTCAACATAATTTAATTTATAGCACTTGCATTTTTTATCCCGCGTGATTTTGTCTTTATCTAAATATCTAATTATAATTATTTACAATTGCATCCAAAATGTACGTTTTACATTCGGTGTGCTGTTTCTTTTTATTATGTATTAAAAAATTTGCATTGCATTTCATTAATGTAAACATTTTTTCTATTTTTTGCATTCTTACTTATTAGTCATTTTCTTTCATATTATTTAGATTATTGCAAAGTGATAGCATTAGGCATCCCACTAAAAACCCCACATGCGTTTAAACTTTGTTATAAATTCTCATTTTATTCTTATATATAAAATGACAAACACTATTAGAAAATAAGCTTTTAACATAAGTTATTAAGGACTTTTACCATCAGTTATTAACCGATGTTAAAAGTACCAACGTTGAAAGTATTATCGTTAATATCAATTTTTCAAAAACGACGTTAATGTAAAATTACAACATCATTTATTTAAATAACCGATATTATATAACAAAAATTATAAAAAAAAAAAGTTATATATTTTCATATCAACATCGGTTTTGGTATAAAAAAAAAATTGATGTTGTTAGTGGTACTTAACATCAGTTTTTTTAAAAAACCAATGTTGTTAGTCTACGTTAACACTAGTTTTTTAAAAAATTGATATTGTCAATGTACGTTAACATTGTTTTTTTTTTTCAAAACCGATGTTAAAGTACACTAACAACATCATTTTTTAAAAAATCGATGTTGTTATTGGAAGTTGATTAACATCGTTTTTTTTTATAAAACTGATGTTGCTTTAAGAAATTTTTTTAATATACTGTCTGTTTTTCAATAACCCCAAAATTAACCTGCAAATTTTAAAAGCAAACCACACAACATATAATTTTCATTCTGTTTTGAAACAATTTTTACCAAAAATTCCATGACAAATTTATTAATTACTATGAATAAAAAAATATTTAATGTTAAAGAGACATGAATTGTAAAAAAATGTAAAGTAAGTAAACTACAATTACAAAATTGTCTAAATATCCTAGGTTTCATTTTTAACATTCAAATAAAACTTTGCCCATGGGATGCGAAGGGCCTTCAATCTCTCTGGTTCCAATGGTCTAGCATCATTGAAATATTGCATGATGTAATAAAACATAAGTTAATAATATAATATCAATCATAACAAAATGAAAATTGTTTGAATTAAACAATTACTGTTTCACAATTATTCTTGAAACTTCCTAAGATTATAGTTGACATCCAGTGCATGACGTAATACTCACACTCAGTGCTTCCTTTTTGTTACACTAAATACATTATGAAATTTAGATATTCAATGTTAAATACACAGTACTAAAATATAAGTAGAAGCATTGTTTTAATGACTTACTTTAACAACAATCCACCTAGTAGCAACCTTGGATTTACTTTGTGGAGTATCGTCAAGTTCTTTCAAAGCACTGTTGAATACAAACATGGATGCTTATTGTACAATTAAAATATTGATGTTCTCGACTAATGCTAATGCAAATGTATTGAAAAACAACACTGACCTGCTAATTATTCCTTTGAGGTAGTTATCTGACCTATTATGCAACAAACAAAACCAGATGATGACATTTTCCTTAGGCAAAATGATGACCATTTGCCAATGTGCACTATAGAGGAGACCAATATAGGTTATTATACTATTATACATTATTTAAATTCATTTGTTCAGTTTAACTTGCGCAGATCTTTGGATGGACTATGACTCGAGGAATCCATACACATCGGCATTCCCCGCTCGCATATTGTCTCAATCATATGCCTATTCTTGTTAACATAAAGTAAATTATGTATGAATTTAAAACAATAAGTTAGGTAATAAACAATAATGTAAACTGACTTATAGAATCCACAACTGTATAACAGAGATACTGAGACATTGACCACCGTGTGATATTTCAAACAGATCTTCATGCCTTATGTACAAGGGGAACTTCTCATTAAACACCCCAAACACGATAGATCTTGACAAGCTGGAGGCAAGTATATTTTCTTACCATCAGACCATGGATGCAACTACGATCGTATACGCATCTCAGCTAGATCTTGACGAGTATTCAAACCATCTTTCGTCTTGCCTTGAATGTTAAGGAGCGTCCTAATGACACTATCACATACATTTTTCTCCACATGCATAACATTAATACAATGTCTAACATCTAGATCAGACCAATACGAAAAATTAAAGAAAATCGATCTCTTCTTCCATATGTAAGTCTTACTTTTTTCCTTCTTTGGGGTCTTTCCAAATATAGTATTCAGATGTTGAATCCGCTGGAAGACCTAGTCACTAGTTAACGGTATCAGCGTAGTTTCATGCTCTTGACTTCTATAAAATGTTTTTTTCAATTGCCTATAAGGGTGACGAGGTTTTAGAAAACGTCAATGCCTAGTGTACACTATTTTTCTACCATGTTTCAGTTGTATGTAGCTTGTGTCTTCTTCACAAATGAGGCATGCACAATGGCCCTTAACACTATAACCGCTCAAATTCCCATATGCTGGAAAGTTATTAATGGTACAAAAAAACATTGCACACATTTGAAAAGTCTTATTCTGAAACCCATCAAACACTAAAACCTCTTCGTCCCACAACTTTGTCAAGTCTTCAATCAACGGACTTAGATAAACATCAATGTCATTTCCTCGCTATCTTGGGCCCGATATCATCATAGATAACATCATGTATTTTCGCTTCATGCACAACCAAGGAGGAAAATTGTAAATTACTAGCAAAACTTGCCATGAACTGTGTTGAGTGCTTAAATTTCCATATGGATTCATTCCATCACTGGCTAGTTCAAGCCTAAGATTTCTTGCCTCTTTGCCGAAATCCGGATACAAATGATCAATCTTCTTCCAATGGGAGGAATCAACTGGATGACGGAGCATTCCATCACAGTTTCTCCCATTTGCATTCCATGTAAGGTCTTTTATGTCATCTTCATTAGCAAATAGGCACTTAAACCTTAGAATGATGGGAAGATACCACAACACCTTCACTGGGGGGCCCTTCTTTGAGTTTTTGTCACCACTATAGTCGTAATCATCCTTCCCTTTGTATTGTGATACCCCACACCTAGGGCATTTGGGCATTTCTTGAAATTCATGTCTGTATAGTATTCAATCATTTGAGCAAGCATGAATCTTCTGATACTCCATACCCACCAGACACAGTATGTTCTTGGCCTGATAGTAACTTTTAGGCAACGTGTTTTCCTCTGGAAGCATATCGTGCACTACTTGAAGCAGTGAACTAAAGCTTTTGTCACTCCACCCATATCTGGCCTTCATATTAACCAGACTTACACCATCGACAGCAGCGTCAAGGAATTCTTGCACCCCAAATACAAAGGCTTCTTTGAATAAGTTTGCAATGTATCATACATAGGGGCATGTGCTTGCTGAAAAAACTCTTGTCCAAGATCACGAATCATATCCTCTAAGTGATGTCCCATTTCTACATCAAATGGTTCAGATTGAGACCCCCTCTGCATGTCTATCAATTCACCATGCCATATCCACATGGTGTAATTCTTCTTAATCCCATCACACAATAGATGCTCTCGTATGTCATCCAACATTTGTCGTCTCCTGTTTAAAAAATTGATGCAAGGACAAAAATGTTTTTCGTCCTCATTCAGTCGACTTATTTCAGAAACAAATTACAAGAACTGATCAACGTCTTCCTCATATGCAGGGCTCATGCGACTTTCGTTCATCCAACTTTGATCCATCCAAATAATAACTTTGTGATACTCACAAAGTTATTTGATGCATGAAAATCTCACTTTTTATTATAGGTGTTGCCCTATCCCATTCAGGAAGACATTTTTTATGGTAGCTTCATCCATCAAGGTTAATCTTATTTTGCTAAATTTGACAAAATTTCGGCAGCATTTCGCATTGGTCTCTAAGTACACGACATGAAATTGGTGAGATTAATTCCTCGATAATCAAGTATGCACTCAGAGAACAACTAGAAATGCTTTGTAACGAAATTTCATCAAATTAAACAAAATAATGTTAACCTCAACGCATGAATCTACCATAAAAATATCAGTCTTCCCAAACTGTCCAAACAAACAATTCAAGATTGAATACAATGATTAATGCAAACTGTCCGCAATAATCATTGCATTCAATCTCAAACGGGAATCTAAGGTTCACTCATCATGAACATAATTTATATAGCATATATCAGTTGTCATTAATGGCAGTGAACAAGTAATAAAAACATTGGCAACAAACATTTGTACCTGTGATGATCAACAACACGGTCCAAAATCAAAGCAAAATCCAATAAATAACTTAAAGACCACTTACATCAATCATCATTCCCAAAAACATTATATATGAATTTGAGTCATGCAATATCATATTTCAAAGTATCCTATTGTTACTTCTACAAGGTGTCTTGCACCTCCTCTCATAAACGTTTCTAATAGGTCTATTTCTATCAGAATCTGAGTCATACAATATTATATTTCAAAGACCTATAAGTACAAGGGGTGCAGTTAAAAAAAGAGCTATATATTAGTTACACAGAGTAGTGGTCAACTGATTGACAACACACCTATAAAACCTCCCTTTACACCCCTCATCATCAACACATCCAAACAAAGCCTAAAACAAACACCTTAAGCTACCACCTATTATTTCTTTGTTTTCTTTAAGATATAAATTGGGAACTAAATAATCAAATGATATAAAGAAATTTTTTAAAAAAATTCAAAATAAAATAAAAGGGACCTGCTCTATCAGTCCTGTGAGCAATGACTAGTTCACATGGGTTAGCTTGTTCAGGACTGGTGTTTCAATTTTTTATCTATTTTTTTATATTTTATTTTTTAGGATTGGATGGATCAGTTCTTGGGTTTTCTAGTCCTAGCATCCATTCTGATCTAGTTCTTACAAATGAGTATGATAATGATTCAGTGTTTGGAGTATCATTTATATCTCAAGCTTATAATTTGTGTTACAAATGATAATGTTGGAAGGTGCCAAGGCTACCACAAAAGTGTTGATGCATTAAGAACTGGAGCCACTGCTATGAGGGCTATGCAAAAAGAAACATATGTATATTAGTGAATTCATCCTTAATATGCTCTTCTATATTTTACATCTTTGTTTTAGGCTATTTTAAAAATTGGCAAGTTTATCGTATTTTTTATGATGTGAAAATCTTCACGGATATACAGTTGTATTGTTTAATGCATCTTAATGATTTGCTAATTGTGGCATTGTTGAGTTTTGATATTTATTTTTTAGGAACATTGATGATGTTGAAAAGACTATGGACGAGATCAACAAATAGACAAAGAACATGAAACAAATTCAGGAAGCATTGTCTACTCCAATCGATGCAGCTACTGACTTTGATGAGGTCATTTTCTCAAATTTTAACTTTATTTGTACTCTATGCAAATGAGATATTTTTTTTTATCTTTTTAGTTATTGAACATAACTACAAAGTATCTGACATATCTGGGCATTATTCTGAAATCTGAAATTGTTTGCCATTCAGGATGAATTGGAAGCAGAACTTGAAGACCTAGAGGGTGTTGAATTGGAAGAACAACTTCTTCAGCCTACAACTAGAGCTCCAGCTGCTCTAGTGCATGTTCCAGCTGGCTGCAACCCACTCGCCTTGTGTCTTCAAAGCCCACTGCCAAGGAAGATGAATTGGCAGCTTTGCAGGCTGAGATGGCACTTTGAGCAAGTCTATTTTCTCAGCTGCGACACTATTGATTTATGCTACCTATTCATTAATCTGTTCTAGTTTGTTGGTATTGCAATTAAGGTTTTTAGTTCAATGAATTTGTGTGTGCACCAGTTTCATGTTAAATATCAACCTTTGCACAATTGAGTTCACTTTTATAATAATAGTTTGGAATGAATTCCCTAAAGTTGCTTATCGGGAAAAGTTTGATAATCTTATTTTATGCATTTTTTATTGATTTTGCAGCTGGTTTTGAATAGGCCAGAATTTTGCAGGCATTGATGTTCATTATAAGTGGCCTCTTTTAAAATCAAAGAGTGACACAGAGAATTCTGCCCCTTCTCTTTCTTGCTTACCTATGAAATTATTAAACAAACAAGAGGATGTATATAAAGGTTATAAAAATTCAATAGCCCTTCAAAACTTATACTTTCTCCTGGAATATTTTAGTTTAAATGTTATTCAGATTGATCAGTGGATAATCTCAAACTTAAGTCAGAGTGGAAAGTAACGAATGAAAAATGATTGATCTAGGAGAGGCAATGCTTGAGTTCTATTATGTTATTTAGAGTATGTCGTAAGAGACAGTAATAATAATTTACTACTGTATTGTATAGTTGATGTAACAACTATATACATAAAAGATGGTACTAATTTAATAATTGAAGGCAAAAATGTCCTTGCAACTGTGTCTAGTGGGTATGGTTAAACTGAGAGGTCATCTAGAGAGACAGAGCACTAACCATTGCAGATAAGCACATCCCTTCCAAACCACATAACATGTGTCATTCACATGACTTTCCAATTTTCATATCACAAATTAAA
The DNA here is from genome assembly GCF_000004515.6 of Glycine max. Taxonomy (NCBI): domain Eukaryota; kingdom Viridiplantae; phylum Streptophyta; class Magnoliopsida; order Fabales; family Fabaceae; genus Glycine; species Glycine max. Next base: position 24,775,951 of record NC_038251.2, on the reverse strand, counting down.
AAATTAAATTAATTCAGACCACACCACATCGTACACACACTTTTGTGAAGGCATAGGATTGGTGAGGCAAACTTGAATTAAAGTGAAGAAGGAGATGGCTGCAACCTCTTCCTTATGCACTCTAAGCTAGTTCATTTGTGACTACCTTTTAGCCTTAGTCCTTCTGTCGCAACCTACCCTTCGGCGGGAGGGCGACGCGTGACTCGCGGGATGCGTGTTCCACGAAAGGAATACGCGCGGAGTCGCCACCAACGTTTATTTGAGGAAAACGTCGAAAAAATTGGAAAAGACGTGATCTACGAACTTTTAAGTGAAAGGTTCGGGAGTTGTATTTACGCACGGGGAAGGTATTAGCACCCCACACGTCCGTCCTAAGGGACGGCAGCCTTTAATCGAATGTGCAAACATGACCTTGATTTTTATGTTCCCTTTTTATGTCTTTATATCCTTTATACCTTTTTTATATTTTTTTCTCTTTTTGTGGTCGACAAGGGTGTTTCCCTTTGCTCCTACGTATTCCTCAATTGCGATGAGGAAATCAGACCTACGTAGTTCTTTCTTATCAAGTGATTCTTTTTTACTTAAAAGGTGATCATTTTAAGGCGTTGGACCTTGAAAATGATCCATTTTACTTAGTAAGAAATTGAAATGATAAACTTCAAAAACCTATTTTTATGGACGAGCTTGACTAGGCGAATTGATTTTAGTCTTAGTTTCACTTTAGTTATTAGTCAATTCAATTAAGAATGAGAAATCCCAAAGAGAAAACGTCCGATTGATTTTCCGCTTTATTTTACTAAAAGACGTTTTTTGATTATTATATTATTATTTTACCTCTTTTTTGATTTCCAACGTGGTTACAGCACGACCGAACGGTCGGAATTCATTTTAACCGAAGTTAACGGATAATACAATTCAAACGATCGGTGGAAATTTATTTTATTTTTAGGTTAAGCGAGAAATGACTTAAATAAAATGGCTTAAGCACGTCAAAAGGGGGTATAAAAAGTAAATGAAACGAGAATAAAAATACACGAAACACAATGTGGACCACCACGGGTACATAAAATGAATTGAAAAGCTTGGTTCGAGGTACTTACCCGTTGAAGATCGAAGAACGATGAAGAACGAATGAAGAACGTCGATGAACGGTCGAAACCTTCGCGAAATTCCTCACGGAAATGTTACGGAAACGTTTCGGAAGCGCCTCGACTTGGATTTTCTACACGGAAACAATTTTTCCAAGCAAATTCGAAAGAGAGAGAAGTGCCTAAGGGGCTGAACCCTGTTTCACTTCACTTCTCCCCCTATTTATAGAAAATTGGGGGAGAAGCTTGCCACCCAGCTCGCCCAGGCGAGCAGGGTTGCTTCCTCCAGAAGCAACAGCCTTATGGAGGAATCTTTTGGAGGGCCCAAGTGGGCCTGGTTGCTATTTGCACCCCCATTTTTACTAAGTACATCCCCTTCCTTTTTTTGGTGATTCTTTTTTCGTAAAGTTACGGAAACTTACGAATTTCGTAACGATACTTGTTTTCTTTCCGTAATGTTACGGAACCTTGTGGATTACATAATCATCCCCTTTTTGACTTACGGAATATTACGGAACCTCACTAATTGTGCAACGATGCTTCCATTTGATTTCCGGTGTGTCACGGAACCTTACGGATTGTGCATCAATATTTTCTTTTGTTTTCCGGCATGTCCCGGAATTTCACAAATTGCCTAATGATGGGTGCCAAGCACCTCACAAGGACCAAACAAAAGTTACATGTCATCAAGCAAAGGTCCCTGGACGAAATTAGGGTATGACAGTTGCCCCTCTTTACTTGTCTTTTATTGGAGATAAAAGGAAAGTAAAGATAAGACACTAATTTCGTTCCTCTCGGTTGACGAGAGTCGTGGGTGACCATAAAATTTCCGCATGCAAATGACTTGTTGTTCCCAGGGGAACAAAAGGTGCAGAAGACGATGTCAGTCTCTGCATGCTATCAAGCGTTCTGTCTTACAGATAGCAAAAGAATGTTTATACGGATAACCACTCGGGTATTTCCGCCCGTCAGCGTGGCTCAAAAGTCAGTATGACAGATCTTGTAAGTGCGGAAGATGATGTAAATCTCCACGTGTCAACGGGCTTGTCGATCGCGATTGACGAAGGGCGCAGAATGACCATAATTTGTCTCTGCGTGCCATCGGACACGACTATGTCTGAATGGCAAAAGGGGTGCGGAATGACCATAATTTGTCTCCGCATGTCATCGGGCCCGCCGCCTCTGGATGACAAAAGGGTGCAGAATGACCATAATTTGTCTCTGCGTGCCATCGGACACGACTGTGTCTGAATGGCAAATAGTGTGCAGAATGACCATAATTTGTCTCCGCATGTCATCGGGCCCGCCGCCTCTAGATGACAAAAGGGTGCATAATGACCATAATTTGTCTCTGCGTGCCATCGGACACGACTGTGTCTGAATGGCAAAAGGAGTGCGGAATGACCATAATTTGTCTTCGCATGTCATCGGGCCCGCCGCCTCTGGATGACAAAAGGGTGCAGAATGACCATAATTTGTCTCTGCGTGCCATCGGACACGACTGTGTCTGAATGGAAAAAGGTGTGCGGAGTGACCATAATTTGTCTCCGCATGTCATCGGGCCCGCCGCCTCTGGATGACAAAAGGGCGCAGAATGACCATAATTTGTCTCTGCGTGCCATCGGACACAACTGTGTCTGAATGGCAAAAAGGTGTGCGGAATGACCATAATTTGTCTCCGCATGTCATCGGGCCCGCCGCCTCTGGATGACAAAAGGGCGCAGAATGACCATAATTTGTCTCTGCGTGCCATCGGACACAACTGTGTCTGAATGGCAAAAAGGTGTGCGGAATGACCATAATTTGTCTCCGCATGTCATATGACCTCAGGGTCAGTATGGCAGAGATTGTGGGGCGGCCGACAAAAGCAAGGCTCTTGCTCCTACGTATCCTCCAATGAGGAACTCACACCTACGTAGTTCTGGATAACTTGTGAGACTTGAAAAAGTCTCCACCGAAAGATGCTGACATCTTCGGAAAGGGCGCAGATGACCACATTGGCCTCTGCTCATCAATCAAACTTGGGGTCACTGAATGACGAGGTGCGGATAACCGTAAGGTGTCTCCGCGGGCTACCAGCTCTTGGGTCATGGTAACAAAAAGCGGTGTGGTCGACAAAAGCAAGGCTTTTGCTCCTACGTATCCTCAAATGAGGAACTCAGACCTACGTAGTTCTGGATAACTTGTGAGACTTGAAAAAGTCTCGGTGTTTTCTCTACTAAAATGCAATCATGCTTTAGTAAAGAGACAAATATTCCAACTGATTAGAGCAGCATATGCTTTTTGGAGTGAAAAACAATGCGTCTACCGGGGAAGAAGAGTCTGCTGATGAAACCCCCCATAACCATAAATGAGATTTTGGATGTTTAGCATTTCGTTTCTAAATGACCATTTAGAGGAAACACCGGGTTCAACAAAAATAGAAGAAAATCACTCAGAGTGTATCAATCTCGCACAGGTAAGTGTTTCATCCTAATTCCGAACCATAGATATGTCATGACTTGACTTTGCAAATTATTTCCTATCAAATCAAAAATTACATGCGTGATCATGGATCAATAGGACTTCCCTTGGGAATGGGTTCTTTTGGTGGTTTTTTTTTCGGCTTTTGTGTGTTTTTGGCCTTTTCCTTTTTTGTTTTTGTTTAGTGCGGGGCGAAAAAGTCGCCGACGCAAAGGATTTTGGTTGGTAATTAAAGGGAGAAGACCACTTTAGGTCGTGGTTTCCTTTCCTTCTTTTTGTTCATTTGGTGACAATTCTATATTTTTCAGATATTGTCTGGTCCAAAGACCTTTCTGCACATTTCTTCTGTTTTCTTTCGATCCTTGATCAGGACCTTTCTTTCCTTCCTTTTTACTTTCTCCCATTCTTTGGTTGGGAATTTCCTTTCCTCTCTTTTTTCTTTGATTGGAAATTTTCCTTCTCTCATTTTTTGCTTTCTCTTTGATTGGAAATTTTCCTTCTCTTTTTTTCTCTTTGATTGGAAATTTTCCTTCTCTTCTTTTTTCGCTTCCGAGGGTAAGGATTGACATTCTCACCCTGGGTCAAGGTTTATGGTAAGTTAGGATTTTGGCTCAAGGCTTGTAGAATGGACAGACATGATACATGTCAGGGTTTGGGTTTGGTTCAAGGATAAAAAGGGATGCCCCACATTATTTCCATGACACAAATGCAAAAATGATGATTTGGAAACTTTATGCAAAACTGGTCATGCATGCACCTATGTGGACACTCAAGTGTCAAATTTTTATGGTCATGTGATGCTAGGGCTCAGGATTCATTTCCTCTATTTTAGTCAACCCAATGTTTCCAAAATATGTTATTTTATCAATTTGTGCATTCATCCGAGTCCATTTCGGGTACTCGGGAAAATTTCACAGCATTCACCCTTCAGGTGTACACACATTTTTCAAAAACTAGCTATGATCGGCGAATTTCCCAAAGAAGAGTTGGAAGTCATCTCTTTTCAAAAGCATGTCGGTTTTTCAGCTAAACAACTTATTTCTATTTTCTTTTTCCTCTCTTTTTCATTTTTTTTATTTTTTATTTTTATCATGATTTTTGTTTGTTTTATTATTTATTTTTTTGGACGATGTTCCTAAACGAAGAACTCTACACGGTTCCAGAATTTCAAACATCATTGATAGTAATGATATAAACACTAACGCAACAATCCAAACAAAAATGTATGCGCTGTACAAATGACAATCAAAACAACAAAAACAAACATTAGTCTCTCAAGTCAAAAAAACATAAAAATGATAAAAGAAATATGAAAGAAAACATGAATCTGGGGATCTCCCAGTCATGTAGCTCCACTCCCTCCCAAGAAGTCAAGCAAATCGGCCATCTCCTCGTCCTCATGGGCCTCCTCTCCATTGCCGGGAGCTTCTGGGGGCGCCTCTCCTGCTTGGGCCTTGGGCCAATCCCCGGGCCATGCGACCTCTGCCCTGAACTGGTCTGGAGTAGGGCATGAAAAAGAAGCGAAGCCCTGGCTCTGCATGCTGAGGCTCAACTGGTACAGACAATCATGGGTCTGTACATGTGCCCGGTGGTTGGCCGCCTGCTGGCGAACCAAATGCCGTAAATACTGCTCCATGTCAAATGACTCAGCCGGGCCAGCCTGATGAGGTGGTGGTGGCGCGCCCGGGGCCTGTGGAGCATTCCCCTGAGCCTGTCTCTGGGTGCAGTACTTCTCAATAAAAGCCCGGGTGATGGGCGGCCGAATCACCTTGGTAGGTGCCACGGGGACTCCGAACGACTGGCAGAGTCCTGTGATCAGCGCGGGAAATCCCAGGGCCCTGTTGGACTTATCTGGATCCAAAGGTGCCTGGTAGGCGCCATACCTGCAAAAATATAGATGGCATCAGCGATTAACTGAGCCACATGGATGCTCATCCGCGTCAGGATGGCGTACACCAGCTGACACTTCGGCAGGGGGAGGTCAGAATTATGGTCGGTGGGCAGGATGTTGTTGAGCAGCAAAGTCATCCATATCTGAGTCAGGGTGGTCATGTTGGTGCGCATAATTCGCACTCGCCTCCCTGCAGCAGTCCGGGCAAAATCCTGCCCCGGTATACATAGCAACTGGGCGATGACCTCCTCATCGAACCCATCAGACCGGTTCCTCCTCTGGCCATACTCGCACTCCTGGCCCTCTTCCAGCACCAACGGATATCCCAGGAGCTGGCCGATAGCATCTGCATCGAACGGGATCCACTGACCCCTCACCCAGGACCTCATGTCACGCACGCCCTCCTCTGTTGGCCAAGCATTGGCATAAAACTCAAGGACTACTTCTGGATCGAACTTGGCCATGGGGGTAACCAGTGATGCCCACCGCCGGCGACCTATCTCCTCCTGGAAATCAGTATACTCGTCATCCCTGAGCTGGACGCGTCGCTCCCGGAGAAATGACCATCCCTTGATGGCCTCGAAGCGCTGCTGGTGTACAGTGCTCCTAAAGTGGTGACTGTCATACTTAGGAGCGGAACTAGTTCCTTCGGCCGCCTTGTCCTTCCTGGACCTCTTTGAGGCAAGCTTCCTCGGGGCCATTTTCTGCGAAGGCAAACATTTGGAAAGTTAGTTTTACCAAGAAATGCTACTCTTAAAACAAAAATGGCATACAACCTCCTCCAATAAACACAAACATCAATGTAAATTTAGAGCAAACTCATGCACATACTTCCTTACGAACATTCACTCGCACAAGATATTCTTCTAACTAAGAAAAATGCACCCATGCACAATCAAGGCACCTTCGTTACCTAGATTATTTATATGTACTTCCAAGGTGTATTTGCTACCTACATCACATGCATTTCCTTGGCTAAATTTACATACATGCATACTCAAAGCATCTTGGCTACCAAAAATTGCACACGTGCACATTCTGGTATTTCTAATACCTATGCATATACAAACTTTGTGATGAATCTTGGCTATCTACACAATAAGGTGCTACATTTCATGCTTTATTCAAGTGTTTTTGCTACCTAAAGCCGCATGCAAATTCAAGTATATTTCCTTTTGCTGACTAAAATTGTATTCAAATTAAAAGGTATTTTTGTAAGGCATTTTCTTTACATAACATGCAACATATATATATTTTTTGTGAGACATTTTGACTACCAAAAATTACATGTACATACATCCAAGTATTTTGCTACCACACCCAAAGTGTAAATTGCCAAAGGTATTTTGCTACCTATTCTAAACCTACACATTTATGATGAGCAAAGTTCCTAAACATCTAGGCGTAGGGAAATTATTGTAGCGTGGCTCATAGCTGATTGCCGGCCAAAAAGGGTAACTTTACCCAATATGTACCGCTATTGTGTTCTTTTGCATAAAAACTTTGGTTCCTAGGCCTAGGATATATGTGGGGCAATTACTCTAGCCCTTTTGAAACTTAATGCATGTCCCAAAAAATAGAAAATATGTGCCAACCAAAATGCCCCATGGGTTGTTTCCCTACGAAAATCACGCGCTAATGCCATTGAGGCATTTCACCGAACACTTGGTGGGCGCGTGTTTAGGCATTAATAGCAAGAGAACGGGGACAATGTGGCATGTCCCATTGCTTCAAAATGCATTATAGGCCTAGGGCCATCTCATACAAACCCCTAATTCAAACCAATCAAGCAAGAAAACAAACCAAAATTGCCCCACATATTTGAGCACATTTCCACAATTTAGAGCACCAAAAGGAGATCAAAATACACCAAGGAAAAGCTAGAAAGCTTAAGGATGGAACACTTACTTGTTGGTGATGAATAAAAGCGCAAAACGGAATCGAAGAATGCGAAAAGTAGAGATCCTAGGGCTGCAAACTCGTAAATTCCGTGGGTATGGCTTTTGAAAGGGTGGAAAAGAAGTTTTTGAATGCAAAAACGTTCCCCCTTTCGTCACTTTTATATTTTGGTGCAGGGGTTGCTCGCCCAGGCGAGCTAACCTGCACTTTTTTTTTTTTTGAGAGGAACATTAACCATGTCCCCTCCTTCCTTATGGATCAGTGTTTTGCCTATTTGAGCCTACTCAAGTTAGAATTAGGCGTTAATTACTAAAAACAAACAATGGTAGTAAAATACTGCGAATCCAAAGGATACTGGGCTGCCTTGCGCGGCATTCTCTGCTTGTTTAGCGCAGAGAAGGGGCAACAATCAGTCGGTCGTGACCCCATCCCCACTTGCATCCGTTCCTAAGTACCTGCAAGTAATAAACAACCAGGTATGGCCAATCTTGACCGCGTCGTTGTCTTACCTTGATTGGTTTCTGCTGTTCATGTTTTGTCCCCACCCCAGAAGGTAGCTCAAGATGATCCTGCCCCTATTTTACCATAACAATATGCATGCGTACGCGTATGCATGAATGTTTTCAAACGCAGCAAATTTTAGTGAAAGTTGGTTTAGGTTCAATTTTAATTAAGCACTTGGGGCATCCCATGAACTGAGCGGAAGGGCTCAGGTGATCACAAATTAACGCAAGGTTTGAAACCAACGTGAGGACTAAAGCCTCGAATCCACGTTCATTTCTTTGAAAGATTGTAACGAGAGATACAGTAGACGGGGAATCCCTGGGGGAAATCCAGAAAACACATAAAGATAAAGAACATGCAGCGACATCCTTAATTGCCCCAGATTCTAAGCATAATATCGCTTGACGACATCAGAATTCATGGGTGAAGGTAGCTCTTCGCCATCCATGTTGGTAAGCACCAGGGCTCCTCCGGAAAAAGCCCTCTTCACAACAAAAGGCCCTTCATAGTTTGGGGCCCATTTTCCTCGATTGTCCTTGACAGCATGGGACATTTTCTTTAGCACAAGGTCTCCCTCATGGAACTTGCACAAGCGTACCTTCTTGTTGAATGCACTCTTCATTCTTTGCTGGTACAAGCGCCCATGACTCATGGCCGTTAAGCGCTTAACCTCAATGAGGTTGAGCTGGTCATAGCGCGTTTGAGCCCACTCTGACTCCTTTAATCCGGATTCTGCCAAGATCCTTAATGACGGGACTTCTACCTCAAATGGTAACACAGCCTCCATCCCATATACCAATGAGAACGGCGTTGCCCCAGTTGACGTTCGTACTGAAGTTCGATAACCGTGTAACGCGAATGGGAGCATTTCGTGCCAATCTCTGTATGACACGGTCATCTTTTGGATAATCTTTTTGATATTCTTATTGGCCGCTTCCACGGCTCCATTCATCTTTGGCCAGTAGGGTGTGGAATTGTGATGCTGGATTTTAAACTCCTCGCACATTTCCCCCATCATCTTGTTATTTAGGTTGGTGCCGTTGTCCGTGATAATCTTCCTTGGCAAACCATATCGGCAGATGATCTCTTTCTTAATGAACCTGACCACCACACCCCTCGTGACATTGGTATAGGAGGCCGCCTCGACCCAATTGGTAAAATAATCTATCGCTACGAGGATGAAGCGATGACCATTTGAGGCCTTGGGCTCAATGGCCCCGATGACATCTATTCCCCACATGGAGAAAGGCCAAGGGGCGGACATGACATTCAGAGGATGTGGTGGAGCATTGACATTATCTGCGAACGCTTGACATTTGTGGCATTTCCTCACATGGACACAACAATCACTTTCCATGGTAAGCCAGTAATAACCTGCTCTTAGGATCTTCCTGGCCATAGCATGCCCGTTGGCGTGCGTTCTAAACGAGCCCTCATGGACTTCCTCGATCATGTGATTTGCCTCCCTGGCATCCACACACCGCATGAGTGTCATGTCGTGATTTCTCTTATACAGTATGCTTCCGCTCATGAAGAAACCGGCTGCCAACCTTCTCAATGTCCTCTTATCATTGTCGGCAATCTCTGGCGGGTATTCTTTGCTTACGACATATCGCTTGATGTCGAAATACCAAGGCTTTCCGTCCCGTTCCTCTTCTACTTGGCAACAATGCGCGGGTTTGCCACGACACCAAAATTCAATGTAGGGTAGATCCCCGTGCGGCGTTAGCTGGAACATAGACGCCAAAGTAGCAAGCGCATCCGCCATTTGATTTTCCTCGCGGGGAACATGATGGAAGGAGATCTCATCAAAGGTCTTAGCCAATTCCTTGATATAGGCTTTGTAGGGTATCAGCTTGGGATCTCTAGTTTCCCATTCCCCTCTCAGCTGATGGATTACCAACGCTGAGTCGCCGTACACCTTGAGTAGTTTGACATTGGAGTCAATTGCTGCCTTGACGGCTAGGGCACATGCTTCATATTCGGCCATGTTGTTGGTGCAGTCGAATCCTAGCCTGGCTGTGAAAGGTACACATTGATTGTCCGGAGAGACCAATACTGCCCCAACGCCGTGGCCTAGAATGTTTGATGCTCCGTCAAACCATACGCTCCATTTGTCCCGATCTTCGTCCAATTTTTCCTCAAACAAGGCCATGATGTCCTCATCCGGGAATTCAGGATGCATAGGCTGATAGTCGTTAAGAGGCTGTTGAGCCAAATAATCTGCTAAGGCGCTTCCTTTTATCGCCTTTTGGGTGACGTAAACTATATCAAACTCGGATAGCAGGACTTGCCACCGGGCGATTCGTCCCGTGAGAGCTGGCTTTTCAAAGATGTACTTAACCGGGTCCATCTTGGATATCAACCAGGTAGTATGGCTCAGCATGTACTGCCTTAGGCGATGGGATGCCCATACTAAAGCACAACACGTTCTTTCGAGCAAGGAGTAATTCATTTCACAGGTCGTGAACTTCTTACTTAGGTAGTAAACAGCGCACTCTTTCTTTCCGGATTCGTCATGTTGCCCCAGCATACACCCCATTGACTCGTCTAAGATTGTCATGTACAAGATGAGAGGCCTTCCAGGTACTGGTGGCATAAGCACGGGAGGATTCATAAGGCACTTCTTGATCCTTCCAAAAGCCTCTTGGCAATCCTCATTCCAGCGATCAGTTTGGTTTTTGCGTAAGAGCTTGAACAAAGACTCACAAATGGTGGTGAGCTGCGATATGAATCTGGCAATATAATTCAAGCATCCCAGGAAGCCTCGGACTTGCCTCTCAGTACGGGGTTCTGGCATCTCAAGGATGGCCTTCACCTTTTCGGGGTCTACCTCTATCCCTTTCTGGCTCACGATGAAACCAAGCAATTTCCCTGATTTGACCCCAAAGGTACAATTGGCGGGGTTCAACCTTGATTGATATTTCTTAAGCCTTTCGAACAACTTCCGCAGGTTGACAAGGTGCTCTTCCTCGGATTTAGATTTAGCAATTATGTCGTCCACGTAGACCTCGATCTCTTGATGCATCATATCATGGAACAAAGCTACCATGGCCCGTTGATAAGTTGCCCCGGCATTCTTGAGTCCAAAGGACATCACCTTGTAACAGAACGTCCCCCACAGGGTGACGAAGGTAGTCTTTTCCATATCCTCTGGCGCCATCTTTATCTGATTGTAACCGGAGAAACCGTCCATGAAGGAAAATAAAGCGAAATTGGCCGTGTTATCCACGAGGATATCGATGTGTGGCAAAGGAAAATTGTCCTTGGGACTGGCCCGATTCAGGTCCCGATAATCCACACACATTCGTACTTTCCCATCTTTCTTAGGGACCAGTACAATGTTGGCAACCCATTTTGGATACCGAGCGACTGCCAGAAAACCAGCGTCAAATTGCTTCTTCACTTCTTCTTTTATCTTTAAGGATGTTTCGGGCTTCATCCTTCTCAGTTTCTGCTTTACCGGGGAACACTCGGGATTTAGAGGTAATCGGTGTTGTACAATGTCAGAACTCAAACCGGGCATATCTTGGTATGACCAAGCAAAGATGTCTTGGTAGTCCCTTAGCAGGATTATTAATTCTTCACGGATAGGTGCGGTAATACCTGTGCCTATCTTTACTTCCCTTTTTCCACTGCCAATTCCCAAGTCTACTAGTTCTGTTTCTTCTTGATGAGGCCCCATTTCTTGGTCCTCATGGGCGACCATCCTTTCTAATTCTGGGGGAAGTCCCACATCCTCGTTCCCTTCATCTTCCGTTTGATTCGTTTCTTGCTCGAAGTTGATAGGCGGGTCCCAGGTATTATTACCTTCGGGGGACTCGTCATCGGATCTGCCGTTTCAGAAAAGAAGTAAACATGCAAATGGATGAGAATGGGTAGAGACGTAGGAACAGATGAAGAAAGATCCTTGTATTATAAATTTAAAAAAAACAAAATACACAAAGCCTTAACCAAAAGAAAAACTCTAAAGCCTAGGCCCAACTATAGAGCTTTTAAAACCGTAAAGGTTTACATTATGCTCGCTGCGTAAATGTCGGGGCGTTCCTCCACTCGCCAATTTCCCAGCTGGAAATCAGGAGGGCATGGTCGTACCAAATCCAATGTACTCGGAACATCATCCTCGTATATCGCGACCACTTGACCTTCGTCTCCCAGACCCGCGCTTATAAAGCTTCTACTTATGTGGCAGGGCGGGCTTCCTTCACTTTCTTGTCTCAACCGCGAGCTTTGACCCCCACTCTTCCTTCCCGCGATGCTTTTCTTTACATCTGCCTGAGTGGGCTTATAGCCTAAACCATACATCCCACGATTTCCTTTGGCATTTATCAGGCTAGTTATGCCGCCGTTGTCTTTGCCTAAACCCATTCCGGGTTCGTAACCGTTCCCCAACATAACTCGGGCCATCATTACTACTGCATCGGACAGGCAAGCTTGCCCAGAGAAGGAATCCACAGAGGAAATGCTTACCACCTCGAAAGACTGGAAAGCGGTTTCTAATGACTCCTCTGCGGCCTCCACATAAGGCATAGAGGATGGGCAGCTCACCAAGATGTCTTCCTCGCCTGATACGATGACCAGATGCCCTTCCACTACGAATTTCAACTTTTGGTGGAGTGTAGAGGGAACAACTCCCACTGAGTGGATCCACGGGCGCCCCAACAGACAGCTGTAGGGGTGGTTAATATCCATTATTTGGAAAGTAACTTGACAGGTGTGAGGGCCTATCTGTACTGGGAGATCGATCTCTCCCCTAACCTCTCGGCGGGTGCCTTCGAAGGCACGAACCACCATTGAACTCGGCTTTAAGTGGGAGGCATTGAATGGTAATTTCTCCAAAGTGCTCTTAGGCATCACGTTTAAACTGGAACCATTATCGATGAGCACTTTGGCTACGATATGGTCCATACACTTGACTGATACGTGCAAAGCTTTATTGTGCCCTCTCCCCTCGGCGGGGATTTCTTCTTCGGCGAAGGCGAGATAGTTGTTGGCAGTGATATTATTGACCAGCCCTCCGAAACCTTCTACCGAGATGTCTTGGGCCACATGGGCCTCGTTCAGAACTTTTATTAGCAGAGCCCGATGAGGCTCGGAGCTCATGAGTAACTCCAACAGCGAGACCCTGGCCGGAGTTTTGTTGAGCTGTTCGATAACCTTGAATTCGCTCTGCTGAATTATACGGAGGAACTCACTGGCTTCTTCTAGCGACACCTCCTTTTTACCATCCTTTTTCTCCGGAAGACCTTTCGCCAGAATATCTTTATTCGAAGCGTGGGGTGCTTCACCATCTTGTTCCTCCACCACTTTTCCTTTCCCCTTGACATTTGCGGGTTGGACTGGTAGGTCCGGAGGCGCAAACACACGACCGCTACGGGTCACACCACTCAGTCCCGTGATATTTGTTACCTTAGCCGACAACGAGCTGACATCGGTGGCTTCTTCTTCCTTCTCCCTCAGAGGTGTATATCTCCATGGGACTGCGTGGCTATTTTGGTATGGGAAAGGAACAGGTTTAGCTGCTAAGGGGTGTCCGGGTTTTTGCGAAGCTGTGCCCTTGGTGAAGTATATCACCAAGGGTTTGGGCTTCACAACACTGCTCCCATCCGTGGACTGCATGCATATATGCTGCTCTTCTCTTCCTTCACTGCCAACTTCCAGTCGACCTTGATCTATCATCCGCTGTAACAATTCCTCTACTCCCAAACACGTTTCCATGTCATGCAGCTCGCCAGAATGCAGCAAACAGGAATCCTCCTTATGCCCACTATGGGGAATCACACCTCCCTTTTGTAGGGCCTCAAAGATAAACCTCCTAGGGGTTGCCACATCCTTTAAAGGTTTAGACCTGCACGGCCTATCGGACTCAACGGCGTTAACCGCTCCCCCTCCATGATTGGCGAGCGGGTTGGTTCTCACATTGGGCCGATCCTCTTGGAAAGTCAGCCATCCAGCATCTATCAAATGTTGGACCTTGTATTTAAGGGCCAAGCATTTTTCAATGGAATGCCCCGGGACACCCCCATGGTACTTGCAAGTTGCGTTAGGGTCATACCACTTTAGGAAAGGGGGTTGGAGGACCTTTCCGGGAGTTACCACGACCAAATGGTTGGCGATGAGGGACGGCAAGAGGTCTTCGTATGTCATTGGGAGTGGGGTGAATTCTTGAAATGGCCTCGGAGGGAAGTTCCTTGTTGCGTTAGAATTACCGGCCGGGCGAGTTGTGTTCGGAGTTGGAACTTGGGGAGCTTCCCTCTGGGTGGGTGCCTTAGGCTGCACAGGTGCTGAACTAGAGGCGTTCCCGGTATGAGCCGAGAAGCTTGGGTGATGTTGCGCGTACTGATGGGTACCATGAGGTGTCTGCGGGGGATTGACCCACGCGGGTGTTGAAGAGACGACATGGGCATATCCTTCCTTCCTTTTTGCCCCCGTTGTCCCGATTCTTTTGGCATTCGCACTCGTGGAGGAAACGTAATCGAACTTTCCTCTTTTCAACCCTACCTCGATTCTTTCCCCGGCAAACACTAGGTCCGCGAAGCTGGACGGCATGTAACCTACTAGTTTCTCATAGTAGAACACTGGCAGAGTGTCTACCATCATGGTGATCATCTCTCTTTCTACCATGGGAGGAGCCACTTGTGCCGCTAGGTCTCTCCACCGCTGTGCGTATTCTTTAAAGGTTTCGCCCTCTTTCTTGAACATATTCTGCAGCTGAGTGCGATCGGGAGCCATATCGGAATTATACTGGTATTGCCTTAGGAAGGCAGTAATCAGATCCTTCCAAGTACAGATACGGGAAGCTTCCAAATTAGTGTACCAAACTACCGCGGCTCCGGCCAAGCTATCTTGAAAAAAGTGTATTAATAGCTTCTCATCCTTAGAGTGTGCGCCCATCTTGCAACAGTACATCTTGAGATTGTTTTTGGGACAAGTTGTCCCTTTATACTTGTCGAAGTCCGGTACCTTGAACTTCGGGGGGATAACAACATCGGGTACTAAGCAAAGATCCGTCATGTCAGCGAACGGATAGTCCCCAAATCCTTCCATGGCTCTCAATCTCTCCTCGAGGAGATCGAGCTTCCTCCTTTCTTCAGTTGCCGGGGGCGGTCCTTCCGTGGACAAAACTATTGGTTGTGTCGTGATGTTGGGCTGAGGCAACGTGCTGGGTGCCGGCCCTTCGGGGATCGGGGGATAGAACTCGACATCCCTTCGAGCATAGTCTTGAGGGTCTTTGTGGACCTCGTCGGGCTATTGAGGAGGTTCTCTTTCAAGGACGGGAGAAGCAATATGGCCCGCATCGTCTTGCAGGACGGGTGGTGAGTAGTTGGGCGGCAATCCATAAGGGTAAGCCGCTCGGTTGTATCCCAGATGAGGGTTGCCATCGTGCCCCAGTGTGTCCCTTCCCCGTCCTACTATGTTTGAGGGAGGATGGTGCGCAGTTGCCAAGAGAGTTGGGTCTGCTTCGGCAGCCGAACTAACAGCGGCAACGGTGGCCTCGTTTTTCTCCATGAGCTGCCTCATTCCTAACATGGCCTCCATCATGGAAGCCATCTGTTCCTGTGTCTCCTCTTGATCACCCATCGTTCTATATTTGGATCTGGTGCGATAGGGATGCCTTGTGGCGCGTTTAGTTATGGTGTTTTTCCCTAAAAAACCAAACGTGAGGAGGGGGTAAAGAAAGAAAGAATGCATGCTAGAGATAAAATGCGGGAGTGATTTGATTCGCACAAGCTTTTTTTGGAGTAGAAACATGGGACCAACTCATTTTATTTCAAAAAGTCGTATCTAGTCAAGGTCTGAGAGACCATACAAGTTTCCTAGCGATTTCTAATTATGTGGGTCATTAAGTCTATCATATGCTGACAATAGCCGAGAAGCCCATGAATTTCTTCGGGGGCGGAGTAGGTGTCCGCCATCGCCTTGGCCTTGGCTAACAATCGGGGAAGTTCTTGACTCCCGTTCAAGGTAAGAGCAAACCGATCCATCCACATGGTTGCCTCTTGGTGTAAAGAGTCGATCACCCTTCCTCTAGCCTCTTTTTCCGCGTATACTTGGGCATACTCGTCCGCGACCCTATGCTCGTGGGCCGTGGCTAGACCTAACTCTTCTTGGTACTTGGCGATGATAGCTAGCATGTTGGTCTCCGTCTCGCATAAACGCTGAGACAAGCTCCTTTTGGACCTTGAACAGGCAACTAACTCCTCTTTCAAGACCATGCTATGTGCTCGCGACTGGTCCCTCTCTTCCCTTCGCAGCTTGAGTTCACTGTTGCTACCCCACAGAGCTCCGCGAAATTTGTTACGGCCATACTCTTCCTTGCGAGCCCTCTTGGTCTCTTGTTCAAGGGCTCTTGTGGTAGTTGCATTCTCTTCTCGTAATCTAGCACACTCCTTCCGGATGTGTGTAGCGGCCAACTTGAACTTCTCCTTGGCAAGTTTCGCCTTTCCTAACTCGCTTTTGAGAGCTTGGACTTCTTCGTCCTCTTCCGGTGCTTCAAAACTCTCTTTGCTGATGACTTTTAACTTGGCGAGCCAATCTAAACCTCGTATATGAACTTTCAGCCATTCATGGTAACCACCAACGATGCCATTACGAATGCCCCTAAGTTCTTGGTCTTTCCTTAACGGGGTTTCCCATGCCTTATGGATTCTTTGTATAGCCTTGAAATTTCGCGCGCCGAAATCCCTCACAAGGAAAGGAGACAAGCTTTCTTCCATCGGTGCTCCCCTCATGGGGTACCCTAGTTGTCTTATAGCGAGCGCGGGATTGTAATTAATACAACCCCTCGTTCCAATCAGCGGAATGTTTGGGTACCCTCCACATGAGAAAAAGGACTCCCTCCTTTCCTTCCTTCCATCGGGGGAACCAATTGATTGTTCTACCTCCTATCCCTGCCAAAAGCTGGTCCCAATCTATTCTTCTCTTTTCAGTAAACGAGCGATGGCTCTAGAGCGGACATGGATGCCTCGTGTCTTGCTGGAACAAGTGTGAAACCAACCAAACACAGAGGGCGGGCAAGCAACAGATGATCTGTGCGCTACTCTTTTCGCACCTTCGGTTAAATGTGTCACATAAATCTGCCAAGACAGCTACCACCGGACTTTCCTTGCTATGGTGGTATGCAAGGAAAGCGTCGATTGCTGCTAGGTCCACCAAACCATCTACGTTTGGAAAGAGGACGACCCCAAAAATTAGCAAAGCTAACACATCCATAAACGGGACCCAATCTCCTTGATTGGCCATACCCCTTGCCTTGTCTTCTAGGTACTTCCGTGGTAGGCCCGCTATGCCGTTTCGAGTCTGTTTTATGCGGTCCAAACCTCTTGCTGAATCCTTGACCACAGTTGCAATTCTGCTCAAAGAGGGGAGACACCCGGAGGAAAGGTATGGTTTTCTTCCCCCGAGAGGACATCCTAGAATTTCCTCAAATTCTTCAATGGTTGGTACCAATTGGAAGTCTCCGAACGTGAAGCATCTCAAAGGCTGGTCGTAGTATTGGGTGAGTGATGCAATGGCTTCTATGGATACCTCTGCTATGGTCAACTCTAAGATCTTTCCGTAAGTCTTGCGGAAGGCTTGCATTTGGAGAGGTTCCATCAACCGCCCTAATTCCTTGATGCTGGTGGTATCTAGGCCTTTAACCTTGACTTGGTAAAACCTCTTGTCGGTTTGATTTGTTCCCATGCTTACTAAGGTGAGACAAAAAGCTGGTGCAAATCAAAACTACGATATCTCATGGGTGGAATAGATGAATGTATGAAGGAATGCATATGACACAGATGTAATTTAAGAATGCGGGTGCCCGGGACATTGTCTCCTTCTTAGACACAACGTCTAGGGTAGCAAAGTGCCCCAACGTATGTATTTAAAACGGTGACCCGGACCCTCCGTTGATTTGTCTATAGAGGGGATCAAGACAGAACCCATATGCGATGCATATGCAAAAGGCGTAATGCGGGAATGTACATAGTATGACAATATTCACTGAACATAAGCAAAAGGGTATATGATACTTATGCATGGCAGTGTGAAAAATGGCACGCAGCGTATTTGCTCCGTGCCCCTATTAAAGGGACCTATAAGGGAGAGAACTAACTAGGCATTTAGTGATAACCCCCAAGGTAGTCATATCTCTCTTGATGGTTTCTAGAGGTATTATCCCCTTCGAAGAACATACAGCAGCAGTAGGGACTACTAGCAACAATATGTTTTCAAAGAGGAAAACTCTAGATGAGGGTTCACTGTAATCAAGCAAGTCGGAGACCTAGCATGATCACAGATTCACCTCCACTCCTTATGTTCCTATGAACCCGGGTATAGGGCCCTTTTTCAACTCACAGTGTGTGCAAATAGTGTTGGTGTTTGTGTGCATCAAATGAATAAATATTTACCTCATGCATACATTTTAAAACGCACTAAAAGCAACAAAGAGTTTATATACACAAGAACATAATGAAGGGAAACCAACAAAGGGGTAAGTCACGGTAAAACATTGCACAAGATTAAATGGCCTAACTCTCTAAAAACAGTCCCCAGTGGAGTCGCCAACTGTCGCAACCTACCCTTCGGCGGGAGGGCGACGCGTGACTCGCGGGATGCGTGTTCCACGAAAGGAATACGCGCGGAGTCGCCACCAACGTTTATTTGAGGAAAACGTCGGAAAAACCGGAAAAGACGTGATCTACGAACTTTTAAGTGAAAGGTTCGGGAGTTGTATTTACGCACCGGGAAGGTATTAGCACCCCACACGTCCGTCCTAAGGGACGACAACCTTTAATCGAATGTGCAAACATGACCTTGATTTTTATGTTCCCTTTTTATGTCTTTATATCCTTTATACCTTTTTTATATTTTTTTCTCTTTTTGTGGTCGACAAGGGTGTTTCCCTTTGCTCCTACGTATTCCTCAATTGCGATGAGGAAATCAGACCTACGTAGTTCTTTCTTATCAAGTGATTCTTTTTTACTTAAAAGGTGATCATTTTAAGGCGTTGGACCTTGAAAATGATCCATTTTACTTAGTAAGAAATTGAAATGATAAACTTCAAAAACCTATTTTTATGGACGAGCTTGACTAGGCGAATTGATTTTAGTCTTAGTTTCACTTTAGTTATTAGTCAATTCAATTAAGAATGAGAAATCCCAAAGAGAAAACGTCCGATTGATTTTCTGCTTTATTTTACTAAAAGACGTTTTTTGATTATTATATTATTATTTTACCTCTTTTTTGATTTCCAACGTGGTTACGGCACGACCGAACGGTCGGAATTCATTTTAACCGAAGTTAACGGATAATACAATTCAAACGATCGGTGGAAATTTATTTTATTTTTAGGTTAAGCGAGAAATGACTTAAATAAAATGGCTTAAGCACGTCAAAAGGGGGTATAAAAAGTAAATGAAACGAGAATAAAAATACGCGAAACACAATGTGGACCACCACGGGTACATAGAATGAATCGAAAAGCTTGGTTCGAGGTACTTACCCGTTGAAGATCGAAGAACGATGAAGAACGAATGAAGAACGTCGAAGAACGGTCGAAACCTTCGCGAAATACCTCATGGAAACGTTATGGAAACGTTTCGGAAGCGCCTCGGCTTGGATTTTCTTCACGGAAACAATTTTTCCAAGCAAATTCGAAAGAGAGAGAAGTGCTTAAGGGGCTGAACCCTGTTTCACTTCACTTCTCCCCCTATTTATAGAAAATTGGGGGAGAAGCTTGCCACCCAGCTCGCCCAGGCGAGCAGGGTTGCTTCCTCGAGAAGCAACAGGCTTCTGGAGGAATCTTCTAGAGGGCCCAAGTGGGCCTGGTTGCTATTTGCACCCCCATTTTTACTAAGTACACCCCCTGCCTTTTTTTGGTGATTTTTTTTCGTAAAGTTACGGAAACTTACGAATTTCGTAACGATACTTGTTTTCTTTCCATAATGTTACGGAACCTTGTGGATTACATAATCATCCCCTTTTTGACTTACGGAATATTACGGAACCTCACTAATTGTGCAACGATGCTTCCATTTGATTTCCGGTGTGTCACGGAACCTTACGGATTGTGCATCAATATTTTCTTTTGTTTTCCGGCATGTCCCGGAATTTCACAAATTGCCTAATGATGGGTGCCAAGCACCTCACAAGGACCAAAAAAAAGTTGCATGTCATCAAGCAAAGGTCCCCGGACGAAATTAGGGTATGACACTTTCCATAATGAAGGTAAGTCTCTTATCATTGTGCTACCAATTATGTGTGACAGTGTGAGGGTGAGAGAATTGTTATCTTAATTTAGTGTTGGAAAAATGTTTTTGTGATATAATCTGAATTTTTTTGTCACTTACAGTTCCTCAACTGGATGCTAAATAAACTTGGTGGAAAATAAGACAACAGAAAACCAAATGCACATACTACAACAACAACAACTACTATTACTACATGTAAGTCTTTAATACTATTCAGTCAATCAGTTTTTCCTTGTGGCAATGCATGATGTTTCTAGCACCAATAAGATGCAAGAATTCACTCTTCGTCTAATACTCTTAAAAACACACTTGCTTCTCTCTGAAGGAAGGGTGACTTAAGTTGAAACATATAGAGAAAGACAAGGGGAAGACATGTTTATATGTTCAGCCTATTTACATATTTGTTTGGGAGAAACACTTTTCCTCTCTCTCAAACTTAATTTTCTTTTTTCATAGTTTCCAATCAAACAAAAGACTACCTAAAAAAAATAAACTTACAATGGAGAGTTCGAAGATGTCAAGCTCCTAAATGACCTATTGATAGAAAAAAAAAAAAGCAAAGTGGGTAAGTAAATTAATGTTCCACTAATTCAACTATCTTCAGTGTTCACTTAGCTTTTCATTGCCATGTACTAATTTGCTTTACTTGTCATATTATATATAGATGGGATACACCTATTCATGTGGATGCTGCAAGTAGTGCCTTTATTGCTCCATTCCTTTATCCAGAGTTAGAATGGGATTTTAGACTTCCATTTGTGGAGAGCATAAATGTTAGTAGCCACAAGTACGAGCTTGTTTATGCTGGCATTGGTTGGGTTATTTGGATGACCAAGGATGATTTACCAGAAGACTTTGTCTTCCATATTAATTACCTTGGAGCTGACCAACCCACCTTCACCCTCAATTTCTCTAAAGGTGATTTGATTCATTACAAACTATGTACATTTTTTTATCCTTGATTACATACCTTATCTTATAAGCCTAACTACAAATTTCATTGGCACTTACAGGTTCTAGTCAAATCATTGCTCAATCTTATTCTTAGTTACAAGATAGCAATGACTACTTCAAATTAAAGTTAGGTTGCTATAAACACGAAGGAAAAAAAATATGAACATCCACTTAATAAATGAAATAACACTATGCACAAACCAAATAACTTAACATGCCAAAACTTGTGTAGGTGAGTACCTTATATGAAGAGGCTAGCTAGCTTGTGACAACTAATAAGCCAGAATTGAAGAAATTTCTACATATATGATTCAAGAAATTTTGTGTGAGCAGTGTATGTTGTGTGAATAAAGCTTCAAATAAGGTAATGAGGTTCACAATCAAGCTTCATATGGTTAACTACTTCAAATAAGTTAATAAGGTTCACAATCAATGGCCACTCATACTCACCAATGTGGGTGGAGCTGCTGATGTCAATTCAGTGTCCATCAAAGGGTCCAAAACTAGCTGGCAACCCATGTCAAGGAATTGGGGGCAAAATTGGCAGAGAAAATCATACATGTGATGGCAGAACTGTGACAAGCTTCAATGTGGCACCGGCCAATTGGAAATTTAAAGTGAGGGCACCTGTCAGTTATGTGAGGGCGACCATGATCAACACAAATGCAGAAATTACTACCTAATACTATAATTTAAAGTGCTTTCTTGTAGTAGTGGTTTACGCAGCATGACTACCTAGGGAGCTTACTATTATCAGCAATTTCTATTCTCTCTAGCAAGTTTCATGTATGGTCAATGCTATATATCAATAGTAGGCATCAAGATATTCGTATTCGTGCTTCCTATTATACTAAAGCAAGCTTGCAAAAGTTGGGTCCCAGATTCAAATATACATACCCCATAAACCCCAACTAAATCAATCCCAGAAAGCAAGCTATAAACATGCACAAAATCTACAGGCTCAGCAACACAACCTTATCTAGCTAGCGCTAGCCCCTCTCATTGGGGCATTGTTTGCTACATTCAAAATCTACAGCCTCAGCAACACAATACTTGAGACAGAGTCACAGAAAGTACCTAA
This sequence comes from Glycine max, assembly GCF_000004515.6. Classification (NCBI taxonomy): domain Eukaryota; kingdom Viridiplantae; phylum Streptophyta; class Magnoliopsida; order Fabales; family Fabaceae; genus Glycine; species Glycine max. The sequence goes on along the minus strand of NC_038251.2, from coordinate 24,753,838 downwards.
AACAAAGTCGCCAAAAGTCACGAAAGGTTGCAAAGATACAGAGATACGGTCACGATGAAGAACCTTAGACAAAAAAGAAGAGATCGTGAGCAAAATAGGACTCGCGTTCTAATATTTTTAAATATGTAAACCCAACATCGATTTTCAATCTAAAACCAATGTTAATCAAATGATGTTAATGTTAACATCAATTTTCCAGAAAAAACCTATCATACCCTAATTTCGTCCGGGGACCATTGTTTGGTGGCATGCAACCTTCGCTTGACCACCTCGAGGTACTTAACACCCATCGTTAGGTAATCCGTGAAGTTCCGCAACATTCCAGAAGTCAAAAGGAAGCATTGTTGCGCAATCCGTAAAGTTCCGCAACATTTCGGAAGTCAAAAAGGGCATTGTTGCAAAATCCATAAAGTTTCACAACATTCCGGAAAGAAAATGGGGGTCGTTACGTAATCCGTAAAGTTCCATAATGTTACGGAAAGAAATCAGCAAAAAAACACAAAAAGAGTGTATTTAGTAAAAAGGGGGGTGCAAATAGTAACTAGGCCCACTTGGGCCTTCCAGGGGGTTCCAACTGAAGGCGGTGCCTTCTGGTAGAAGCAACCCAGCTTGCCTAGGCGAGCTGCGCGGCAACTAACTCCCTCTTTTCTCCCATAAATAGGGGAAAGATGGCAGAGCAAAAATGTTCAGCCCTTCCGTAATGCTTCCTCGACATTTCGGTGAGCGATTTCACGAAGATTCTTCACCGTTCTTCATCGTTCTTCATTGTTCTTTGGTCTTCAACCGGTAAGTTCTCGAAATCAAATCTTTTAATTCATTCTATGCACCTTTAGTGGTCCCGACTTGTTTCACGTACTTTTATTTTCATTTCGTTTGTTTTTCATACCCCTTTTTGACGTGCTTTAACCATTTATTTAAGTCGTTTTCTCACCTAATAAATAATAAAATGAATTTTAACCGATCATTTGAGTTGTAATATTGTTTAATCACTGTTAAAATAAAATCCAACTGATCGTTTACGCAGTAACCACGTTTAAACCGAAAAAAGGCAAAATAATAATAAAATAATCAAAATATCTTCGAATAAAATAATCAAAAAAATCAATTGGACATTTTTCTTTGAAAGTTTCCTTGAATGAATTGACTAATAACCAAAGTGAAACTAAAGCTAAAATCAACTCACAAATCAAGCTTTGTCCGCAAAAATAACTAAAAACCGTTTTAAGGTCCAACTCCTTAAACAGTACTCTTTGCTTTTATTGGTTAACATGGATCGTTCAAAAGCATAAAATCAAAATGTAACTTCCAGGGGGTTCCAACAAAAGGCGGTGCCTTCTGGTGGAAGCAACCCAGCTCGCCTGGGCGAGCTGGGCAGCAACCAACTCCCTCCTTTCTCCTATAAATAGGGGAAAGAGCGCATAACAAAAATGTTCATCCCTTCTAGTATTTAGGATTCTCTCGAAATTAGTGAGGAAAATTGTTTCCACGGAAAAAATCCAAGCCGAGGTGCATCCGTAAATCTTCCAAGACGTTTCTGTGAGCGATTTCGTGAAAATTCTTCACCGTTCTTCATCGTTCTTCGTTCGTTCTTCGTCGTTCTTTGGTCTTCAACCGGTAAGTTCTCGAAATCGAATCTTTCAATTCATTCTATGCACCTTTAGTGGTCCCCACTTGTTTCGCGTACTTTTATTTTCATTTCATTTGTTTTTCGTACCCCCTTTTGACGTGCTTTAACCATTTATTTAAGCCATTTTCTCACCTAATAAATAATAAAATGAATTTCAACCGATCATTTGAGTTGTAATATTGTTTAATCACTGTTAAAATAAAATCCAACTGATCGTTTACGCAGTAACCACGTTTAAACCGAAAAAAGGCAAAATTATAATAAAATAATCAAAATATCTTCGAATAAAATAATCAAAAAAATCAATTAGACATTTTTCTTTGAAAGTTTCCTTGAATGAATTGACTAATAACCAAAGTGAAACTAAAGCTAAAATCAACTCACAAATCAAGCTTTGTCCGCAAAAATCACTAAAAACTATTTTAAGGTCCAACGCATTAAACGGTCCTCTTTGCTTTTATTGATTAACATGGACCGTTCAAAAGCATAAAATCAATATGTAACTTCCAGGGGGTTCAAACAGAAGGCGATGCCTTCTGGTGGAAGCAACCCAGCTCTCCTGGGCGAGCTGGGCGGCAACCAACTCCCTCTTTTCTCCTATAAATAGGGGAAAAAGGGTAGAGCAAAAATGTTAAGCCCATCTGGTATGTAGGATTCTCTCGAAATTAGTGAGGAAAATTGTTTCTATGGAAAAAATTCAAGCCGAGGTGCATCTGTAACGCTTCCAAGACATTTCCGTGAGCGATTTCGTGAAGATTCTTCACCGTTCTTCATCGTTCTTCGTTCGTTCTTCATCGTTCTTTCGTCTTCAACCGATAAGTTCTCGAAATCGAATCTTTCAATTCATTCTATGCACCCTTAGTGGTCCTCCCTTGTTTCGAGTACTTTTATTTTCATTTCATTTGTTTTTCGTACCCCTTTTTGACGTGCTTTAACCATTTATTTAAGCCATTTTCTCACCTAATAAATAATAAAATGAATTTTAACCGATCATTTGAGTTGTAATATTGTGTAATCACTGTTATAATAAAATCCAATCGATCGTTCACGCAGTAACCACGTTTAAACCGAAAAAAGGCAAAATAATAATAAAATAATCAAAATGTCTTCGAAGAAAATAATCAAAAAAATCAATCGGACGTTTTTCTTTGAAAGTTTCCTTGAATGAATTGACTAATAACCAAAGTGAAACTAAAGCGAAAATCAACTCACAAATCAAGCTTTGTCCGCAAAAATCACTAAAAACGTTTTAAGGTCCAATGCCTTAAACGGTCCGCTTTGCTTTTATTGGTTAACATGGACTGTTCAAAAACATAAAATAACCATGTAACTTTACCGCTTTTGTCAAAATCCAAAGAGATCGTTAATGGTCCAATGCCTTAACGTTTCTCTCCTTTCAAAACTAAAAGATCATTTAATGGTCCAACGCCTTAAATGACCTTTTGTTCGGTTAAAATATATCTCGCGAAAAAGATAAAAACAACTTAACCAAACTTTTAGTTCTCAAAGAACTACGTAGGTCCGATTTCCTCATCGCAATTGAGGAATACGTAGGAGCAAGGGAAACACCCTTGTCGACCACAAAAAGATAAAAAATACAAAAAGGCATAAAAAGACATAGAAACATAAAAAAGGAAAAAATAAAACATTTTGAAGTCATATTTGCACACTTGATTAAAGGTTGCCATCGCTTGTGATGGACGCGTGGGGTGCTAATACCTTCGCCGTGCGTAAAAACAACTCCCGAACCTTTTCACACTTTTCGTAGACCACACCTTTTCCGGTTTTTCCGATGTTTTACTGAAATAAACGTTGGTGGAGACTCCGCGCATTTTCCTTTCTTGGAGGACGCATCCGTGAGTCTCGCGTCGCCCTCCCGCCGAAGGGTAGTGTCATACCCTAATTTCGTCCGGGGACCTTTGCTTGATGACAAGCGACCTTTCTTTGGTCCTTGTGAGGTGCTTGGTACCCATCATTAGGCAATTTGTGAAATTCCAGGACATGCCGAAAAACCAAAAAAATATTGATGCACAATCCGTAAGTTTCCGTGACACACCGGAAATCAAATGGAAGCATCGTTGCATAATTAAGTGAGGTTCTGTAACATTCCGTAAGTCAAAAAGGGGATGATTATGTAATCCGCAAAGTTCCGTAACATTACGGAAAGAAAACAAGTATCGTTACGAAATTCGTAAGTTTCCGTAACTTTACGAAAAAAAGAATCACCAAAAAAAGTAGAGGGGGGTGTACTTAGTAAAAATGGGGGTGCAAATAGCACCCAGGCCCACTTGGGCCCTCCAGAATATTCCTCCAGAAGGCTGTTGCTTCTGGAGGAAGCAACCTGGCTCGCCTGGGCGAGCTGGGCGGCAACCACCTCCCCTATTTTGCTATAAATAGGGTAGGAAGTGAAGAAGAAAGGGGTTCAGCCCCTTTGGCACTTCTCTCTCTTTCGAATTTGCTTGGAAAAATTGTTTCCGTGAAGAAAATCTAAGCCGAGGCACTTCCGAAACGTTTCCGTAACGTTTTCCGTGAGGAATTTCGCAAAGGTTTCAACCGTTCTTCGACGTTCTTCATTCGTTCTTCATCGTTCTTCGATCTTCAACGGGTAAGTACCTCGAACCAAGCTTTTCGATTCATTCTATGCACCCATGGTGGTCCACATTGTGTTTCGTGCATTTTTATTCTCGTTTTGTTTACTTTTTATACCCCCTGTTGACGTGCTTAAGCCATTTTACTTAAGTCATTTCTCGCTTAACTTAAAAATAAAATCAATTTCCACCGAACGTTTGAATTGTATTATCCGTTAACTTCGGTTAAAATGAATTCCGACCGTTCGGTCGTGCCGTAACCACGTTGGAAATCAAAAAGAGGTAAAAAATAATATAATAATAAAAAAAAACATCTTTTAGCCAAATAAAGCGGAAAATCAATCGGACGTTTTCTCTTTGGGATTTCTCATTCTTAATCGAATTGATTAATAACTAAAGTGAAACTAAGGCTAAAATCAACTCGCCTAGTCAAGCTCGTCCACAAAAATAGGCTTTTGAAGTTTGTCATTTCAATTTCTCACTAAGTAAAATGGGTCATTTTTTAGGTCCAACGCCTTAAAATGATCACCTCTTAAGCAAAAAGAGAATCACTTGATAAGAAAGAACTACGTAGGTCTGATTTCCTCATCGCAAATTGAGGAATATGTAGGAGCAAAGGGAAACACCCTTGTCGACCACAAAAAGAGAAAAATATAAAGGGTATAAAGGATATAGAGACATAAAAAGGGAACATAAAAAATCAAAGTCATGTTTGCACATTCGATTAAAGGCTGCCGTCCCTTGGGACGGACGTGTGGGGTGCTAATACCTTCCCCGTGCGTAAATACAACTCCCGAACCTTTCACTTAAAAGTTCGTAGATCGCGTCTTTTCCGGTTTTTCTGACGTTTTCCTCAAATAAACGTTGGTGGCGACTCCGCGCGTATTCCTTTCGTGGAACACGCATCCCGCGAGTCTCGCGTTGCCCTCCCGCCGAAGGGTAGGTTGCGACAGTTGGCGACTCCACTGGGGACTATTTTTAGAGAGTTAGGCCATTTAATTTTGTGCAATGTTTTACCGTGACTTACCCCTTTTGTTGGTTTCCTTTCATTATGTTCTTGTGTATATAAACTCTTTGTTGCTTTTAGTGCGTTTTAAAATGTATGCATGAAGTAAATATTTATTCATTTGATGCACACAAACACCAACACTATTTGCACACACTGTGAGTGAAAAAGGGCCCTATACCCGGGTTCATGGGAGCATAAGGAGTGGAGGTGAATCTGTGATCATGCTAGGTCTCCGACTTGCTTGATTACAGTGAACCCTCATCTAGAGCTTTTCTCTTTGAAAACTTATTGTTGCTAGTAGTCCCTACTGCTGCAATATGTTCTTCGAAGGGGATGATACCTCTAGAAACCATCAAGAGAGATATAACTACCTTGGGAATTATTGCTAAAAGCCTAGTTAGTTCTCTCCCTTATAGGTCCTTTAAATAGGGGGCACGGAGCAAACACGCTGCGTGCCATTTTTCACACTGCCATGCATGAGTATCATATACCCTTTTGCTTATGTTCGGTAAATATTGTCATACTGTGTACATTCCCGCATTGTGTCTTTTGCATAGGCATTGCATATGGGTTCTGTCTTGATCCCTTCTGTAAACAAACCAACGGAGGGTCCGTGTCGCCTTCTTAAAAACGTGCGTTGGGGCATTTTGTTACCCCTAGACGCCGTATCTAAGAAGGGGACAAATTCCCCGGACCCCCGCATTCCTAGATTGCATCTGTGTCATATGCATTCCATCATGCATTCATCCATCTCACCCATGAGATATCGGAGTTTTGATTTGCACCAGCTTTTGTCTCACTTTAGTAAGCATGGGAACAAATCAAACCGGCAAGAGGTTCTACCAAGTCAAGGTCAAAAGCCTAGATACCACCAGCATCAAGGAATTAGGGCGGTTGATGGAACCCCTCCAAATGCAAACCTTCCGCAAGACTTACGGAAAGATCTTAGAGTTGACCATAGCAGAGGTGTCCATAGAAGCCATTGCATCACTTACCCAATACTACGACCAGCCTTTGAGGTGCTTCACATTCGGAGACTTCCAATTAGTACCAACCATTGAAGAATTTGAGGAAATTCTAGGATGTCCTCTCGGGGGAAGAAAACCATATCTTTCCTCCGGGTGTCTCCCCTCTTTGAGCAGAATTGCAACTGTGGTCAAGGATTCAGCAAGAGGTTTGGACCGCATAAAACAGACTCGGAACGGCATAGCGGGCCTACCACAGAGGTACCTAGAAGACAAGGCGAGGGGTATGGCCAATCAAGGAGACTGGGTCCCGTTTATGGATGTGTTAGCTTTGCTAATTTTTGGGGTCGTCCTCTTTCCAAACGTGGATGGTTTGGTGGACCTAGCAGCAATCGACGCTTTCCTTGCCTACCACCATAGCAAGGAAAGTCCGGTGGTAGCTGTCTTGGCAGATCTATTTGACACATTTGACCGAAGGTGCGAAAAGAGTAGCGCACGGATCATCTGTTGCTTACCCGCCCTCTGTGTTTGGTTGGTTTCGCACTTGTTCCAACAAGACACAAGACATCCATGTCCGCTCCTGAGCCATCGCTCGTGTACTGAAAAGAGGAGAATAGATTAGGACCAGCTCTTGGCCGGGATAGGAGGTAGAACAATCAGTTGGTTCCCCCGATGGAAGGAAGGAAAAGAAGGAGTCCTTTTCTCATGTGGAAGATACCCAAACATTCCGCTGGTCGGAACGAGGGGTTGTATTAACTACAATCCCGCGCTCGCTATAAGACAACTAGGGTACCCCATGAGGGGAGCACCGACGGGAGAAAGCATGTCTCCTTTCCTTGTGAGGGATTTCGGCGCACAAAATTCCAAGACTATACAAAAAATCCATAAGGCATGGGAAACCCCGTTAAGGAAAGATCAAGAGCTTAGAGGCATTCGTAATGGCATCATTGGTGGGTATCACGAATGGCTGAAAGTTCATATACGAGGTTTAGATTGGCTCGCCAAGTTAAAAGTCGTCAGCGAAGAGAGTTTTGAAGCACCGGAAGAGGACGAAGAAGTCCAAGCTCTCAAAAGCGAGTTAGGAAAGGCAAAACTTGCCAAGGAGAAGTTCAAGTTGACCGCTACACACGTTTGGAAGGAGTGTGCCGGGTTACGGGAAGAGAATGCAATTACCGCAAGAGCCCTTGAACAAGAGACCAAGAGGGCTCGCAAGGAAGAGTATGGCCGGAACAAATTTCGCGGAGCTCTATGGGGTAGCAATAGTGAACTCAAGTTGCGAAGGGAAGAAAGAGACCAGTCGCGAGCACATAGCATCGTTCTGAAAGAGGAGTTAATTGCTTGTTCGAGGTCCAAAAGAAGCTTGTCTCAGCGTTTATGCGAGACGGAGACCAACATGCTAGCTATCATCGCTAAGTACCAAGAAGAGTTGGGTCTAGCCATGGCCCACGAGCATAGAATCGCGGACGAGTATGCTCAAGTGTACGCGGAAAAAGAGGCTAGAGGAAGGGTGATCGACTCTTTACACCAAGGGGCAACCATGTGGATGGACCGGTTTGCTCTTACCTTGAACGGGAGTCAAGAACATCCCCGCTTATTAGCCAAGGCCAAGGCGATGGCAGACACCTACTCCACCCCCGAAGAGATTCATGGGCTTCTCGGCTATTGTCAGTGAAATTCTGATACCAATGCCAGATGTCGTACAGGATGTCACGACATCACGCTTCAGAACATGCAGATTATATTTGAGAGTATGAACAGATTAAACAAGTAAATAACACAAGAGAATTGTTAACCCAGTTCGGTGCAACGTCACCTACATCTGGGGGCTACCAAGCCAGGGAGGAAATCCACTAAAATAGTGTTAGTTCGAAGATCTAACAGCCACTGTTTACAACCTTCTCACCTAACCACTACCCGTGCAACCTCTACCTAAGAGCCACTCTTAGATATGAGAACCCCTCTCACTCCCTCTCAATCACTCTCCCGTGTTTACAATTAAATCAAATACACACCAGAGATTGCTCTCTGAACAAAAGAGATCAACTCTACACACTCAGGTCCAACACTTGATGTTAGGATAACATCAAGGTGGCTCACAAAACACTCAAGTCCCAAAACTCACAAAATAACTCTTCAATCCCGGACTTGGTAGAAAACTCGTGCAGCCTTCATGTTTATATAGCAGTGTGCGTATCTGGGCTGCAACAACTTGTGCTGGATGAGATCTATCATTCTTTTGAAAAAATCTGCACTTAAAGATCTAAAAGATAAAGTTTGATCTTTTAGTTTTTATCTTTAATCTTTAATCCCTGAATTTATGTGTCCAGTATTTTCGGGCAGGATGTCCTGGACATCGTATCCGACATCGTGGATCCTGCAGCTTCAATTCTTCACAATAATCTGTTAAAGATATAACAGATTTATGTGTCCAGTATTTTCGGGCAGGATGTCCTGGACATTGTATCCGACATCGTGGATCCTGCAGCTTCAATTCTTCATTTGACTTTTATCTTGCCTTGTGCATTGTGCAGCAACTCCAGTATTTTCGGGCAGGATGTCCTGGACATTGTATCCGACATCGTGGATCCTACAGCTTCAATTCTTCATTTGACATTTTATCTTGCCTTGTGCATTGTGCAGCCCGATCTGATTCCTTGACATAACGTTGGACATCATGTGCAGCAACTCCAGCTTTTCTTCATTGTCTAAGTGCTTATGTTTTAACAAAATCTTAGCCAATCTTTTAAAACTCAGTAGAGCTAAGCACTAACAATCTCCCCCTTTGGCAAATTTTGTCTAAAACATACTTAGACACTTCCTGAGCAGGTACGAGCAGTTATGCAAGTGGGATCAGCAACTTTCATTATCAGAGTAATCAAGCACAGCGGTATCTGTAGTGGTAACAGCAAAATTCTGCAAGTTGCAAGTCGTTTCCAGGATGTCAAGACATCTCACGTGACATCAGCTTTCTGCTCCCCCTGTCTCCATGCTCCTACTGCTGTGAAGCAATTCACTGCAGCATCTTCTATCAGCTACTAGTCTTTTCCAGGATGTCAAGACATCTCATGTGACATGTCTCTGTGCTCTTACTGCAGCATCTTCTATCAGCTACTAGTAGTTACAGTAGCTTACATCAGTCATCATCAGCAGCAGTCTCCCCCTCAAAATCACATACATACAACTCCCCCTCAAAATCATGACTCATGCATACATCGTATCCTACTACTCAAAATCATAAATCATGCATAATACTATTACTCCCCCTTTTTAGACAGAATTTGACAAAGGTAGAATGCATGCAAATATTAATGTGCAAATATTACAGACCAATAACTAGTAATTGTTCAAAGGGACATGCCCCTTTAGCTAGTAAGAGTAAAAAGCAAAAATAAAGGTCTGATGGTCATGGGGTGGCTTCAGAATCATCATCATCTGATTCTGTATCCTCTGCTGCATCTTCCTCTTCCTCAGCTGCTTCTTCTTCTTCTTCAGCTGCTTCTTCTTCTTCCTCAGCTGCTTCTTCTTCTTCCTCAGCTGCTTCACCATCATCAATGCCACTGTCTGAGAGTCTTTTGATCAGGCGTTCCAGCTCCATTTTCTTCTCTGTGGTGGCTTTGATGGTTGCTTCCAGCACCTTGCATGTGTCCTTGAGTTCAGCAATCAAAGCATCCTTGGACACAGCACCTGAAGCAGCAGCTTTCCCTGATGTCGAGACAATGTCTGGGACATGTGTCCCCTCAAATAGTTTGTAATGCAGGGATAGAGGAGATTCTCTCTTCATCACAGAGTCAGTGTAGTTTAAAATATTGGGATGTTGACTCAACATAATGCCACACAATACAGTTGGGAAGGCAATGGGTAATTTGACAGCAAAAGATTCTGAATGCTTAACAGTTTGATCAAAAATATAGTTTCCAAAGTTAAATTTGGACTTGGTTCCAACAGCATACAGAAATTTACCCAAACCTGTGGCAACAGTGGAAGTATGATTGGTGGGTACCCAGTTTGCAGCGCCAATCCTGTGCAGAATTGCATACTTCACACTTAGCTTCCCTGCAGAAAGCTTCCCTTTCTTTGGCCAATGCTGGACTTGTTTGGCAGTGATTTCCTTGGCAATTCGATGCTCAGACACAGCAATATCCACCACTCCTTCAGTTGGTCTGCCCAGGTATTTGTTGATTACAGCAGGGGAGAATCTAACACATTTTCCTCTGACAAACACTTTTTGATACTCATGACTCTTTCTGTTCGTTATGTCAGAGGGAATGTTGACAATAAATTCCCTGACTAGACTTTCATAGCAATCTCCCAACTTGATGACAGTTTTCAGCAGTCCAGCAGCCTTGATGAGGTCCATGATCTCCTTGCAGTCCAAGGCATCTCTTCCCAGTTCTCTTTCTAAAGCAAGCCTTCGTTGATATACAAATTTCCACCTTTCAACATTGCCAATGGAGTGGAATGAGATGTTGTCCAATGGTGCATCAGGGACATTTCCAGGCACCTTTTTCCCTGATGTCTTGGCCCTCTTGATGTCGGGAACATCTAGTTCGACATCATCATCAGAATCAGATGAGGAAATTTCTTTCCTCTTCTTGGAAGGGATTGCAACTTTGCTCCGTCTGGATGTGGTAGGAGTGATTGGAGTGCTCTTCTTCTGTGCCATAGTTTTGATTCGTCCAGACCTCTTGATGGGGGTTTTTCCCTTTCGGCTTTGTAATCTTTCTGCAATGTCAGGTGCCAACTTGTTGGCAATGGGTTCCTCATCAGATTCTACTTCCTCTAGGTCAATGAGGTCACCTGGAGCAGGTTCTGGTGCCCTTGGTGCAGGGGTCTCCTCTGTAGCTTGATCCTCTTCCTCTGTTGAGTCCTCTTTACTGGATGAAGGGAGGACTTCAGCATTTGGGGTGGAAGATGTTGGAACATCTTTATCAGCATCAGGGACAGAAACATCTGGGGTGGAAGATGTTGGAACATCTTCATCAGCATCAGGGGCAGAAGCACTTTTCAAAATGCTACTCACAATACTGCGAATCTTCTTATCCATCTCCGGGTCTACTTCCCTAGGACTTGTTGCAAGGCTAGGGTTTTCAGAAATCTTCACTCCCTGTTGTCTTTTGGGGACCAGTTTCTCAGGAACAGGGGCTTGACCAGGAATCATTTGTATGGGTTGGATATGGAACTCAGGTTGTTCCTGGTTTGATGGTGCTTTGGTGGATGATGGAGATGATGGTATAGAGGGTGAACCAGGAGCTGAGGTTTCTTTTGGTGAGGTAGCCATGGAGAAGCAGAGCTTTTGGAGTTGTTTCGTGAATATCAGAGAGGTGTTGAGGAATGCTGATGAAAACGAGATTGCCACTAATATATGAGTTTGAATGAGGAATGTAGAGGGACGTGTGAAGCAACGGTCGAATTTGTTTTGGCCCAGTAGAGAACGCGCTATTAACGTTTGAGCACGTTCAGATAACAGTAATTGCTATAAATCCTCTAGCAGACAAATGCCCAGCTTGCCCCTCAGTTTTTCAAACTGATTTGCATCCAATGCCTTTGTGAAAATATCTGCTATTTGTTCCTCAGTGTCAACATGCTCCAGTGTGATAACTTTATCATCAACAAGCTCTCTAATATAGTGATGTCTAATGTCAATGTGCTTGGTTCTACTGTGTTGAACAGGATTTTTAGAAATATTAATAGCACTCAAGTTGTCACAGTACAATGTCATGACATCTTGTTCGACATTGTACTCCTTGAGCATCTGCTTCATCCAAACTAGTTGTGAGCAGCTGCTTCCTGCTGCAATATACTCTGCTTCTGCAGTAGATAGGGACACACAGTTTTGCTTCTTGCTGATCCATGAAATAAGATTGTTTCCCAAATAGAAACATCCACCAGAAGTGCTTTTTCTGTCATCTGCACTTCCAGCCCAATCAGCATCACAATACCCAACCAGCATTGAACCTGAACAATGACAGTACATAATCCCATAGTCACTGGTGCCATTTACATATTTCAGAATTCTCTTTACTTGATTCAAGTGACTTATCTTGGGATTGGCTTGATATCTTGCACAAACACCTACTGCATAGGTGATGTCAGGTCTGCTAGCTGTTAAATATAGTAAGCTCCCAATCATGCTTCTGTACAGACTTTGATCAACACTGGTGCCAGCTTCATCCTTTGATAGCTTCAAGTGAGTAGGTGCAGGTGTTCTTTTATGGCTGGCATTTTCCATCCCAAACTTCTTGACAATGTTCTTTGCATACTTGCTTTGTGAGAGGAATATGGAGTCTTCCATCTGCTTCACTTGGAGTCCCAGAAAATAAGTCAGCTCTCCAACAAGACTCATCTCAAATTCAGATTGCATCTGTTGAACAAAATGTCGAAGCATCTCATTCGACATCCCTCCAAACACAATGTCATCAACATATATTTGTGCTATCATCAAGTTTTCAGCATCTTGCTTGACAAAGAGAGTCTTGTCAATTCCTCCCTTCCAATACCCTTGCTGAGTAAGGAACTCTGTTAGCCTTTCATACCAAGCTCTTGGAGCTTGCTTCAATCCATAGAGAGCCTTCTTGAGCCTGTATACATGATCTGGATGAGTTGGATCTACAAATCCCTTTGGCTGCTCCACATAGGCTTCTTCATTCAGGTATCCATTCAGAAACGCGCTCTTCACATCCATTTGGTACAGCTTGAATTTGAGGATGCAAGCTACACCAAGTAACAATCTGATGGACTCAAGTCTAGCAACTGGGGCGAACGTTTCATCAAAGTCTACACCTTCAATCTGAGTGTAGCCTTGAGCAACAAGTCTGGCCTTGTTTCTGGTTATAACACCTTCTTCATTGGTTTTGTTCTTGAAGATCCACTTGGTGCCAATCACATTAGTTCCCTCGGGTCTCGGAACTAGCTCCCAAACTTCATTCCTTTTGAATTGCTCCAATTCTTCTTGCATAGCATTGATCCAGAACTCATCAGTCAGTGCCTCTTTCACATTCTTGGGCTCAATTTTGGAGACAAAACATGAGTTGGAGACAATCTCAATCTCCCTTGATCTTGTAGTGACTCCTCTGTTTGGATCTCCTATAATCAGCTCCTTGGGGTGCATCTTCTGGATTCTAATGGAGGGTCTCTTGTCAGGTTGGTTGATGTTTGGTTCATCTGTAGCAGAATCAGAGTTTTCTGCATTTTCTGCACTTTTAGCTGTATCTGCTACATTGTCTCCCGATGTTCTGACATCTTCTTCGACATCCTTCTTTCTTGCTGGAGTTAGATCATCAACAACCACATTGATGGATTCCATCACAGTTCTGGTTCTGGAATTGAATACTCTATATGCTCTGCTGTTTGTAGAGTATCCCAGGAATATCCCTGCATCACTCTTGGGATCCATCTTTCTCCTTTGCTCTCTATCTGCCAAAATGTAACATGGACTTCCAAAGATGTGGAAGTGCTTGACAGTTGGCTTCCTCCCTTTCCAGATTTCATACAGTGTGGTTGGTGTCCCTCTTCTAAGTGTGACTCTGTTGTGGATGTAGCATGCTGTGTTCATGGCTTCAGCCCAGAGATTATAGGGAAGTTCTTTGGCATGAAGCATGACCCTAGCAGCTTCTTGCAAAGTCCTGTTTTTCCTTTCAACTATGCCATTTTGTTGTGGTGTAATGGCTGCAGAGAACTCATGAGTGATGCCTTCAGATGTGCAGAATTCAGTAAACTTGCTGTTTTCAAATTCTCTGCCATGGTCACTCCTGATTCTCTTGATGACACAGTCTTTTTCTCTTTGAAGTCTTAGACTCAACTCCTTGAATACTTCAAAGGTGTCTGATTTCTCTCTGATAAAGTTGACCCAGGTAAATCTGGAGAAATCATCCACAACAACATAGGCATACCTCTTTCCTCCAAGGCTTTCAACTTGCATAGGCCCCATCAAGTCCATGTGAAGTAGTTCCAGCACCCTGGAAGTGGTCTGATGTTGAAGCTTCTGGTGGGACATCTTGACTTGCTTTCCAATCTGACATTCACCACAGATTCTACCTTCTTCTATTTTCAGATTGGGAATGCCTCTAACAGCACCTTTGTCAATAATTTTCTTCATGCCTCTTAAGTGCAGATGTCCAAATCTTTGATGCCATATTTTGACTTCATCTTCTTTGGAGAATAGACATGTGGAGGAGTAACTGGTTTCTTGAGGTGTCCATAGGTAACAGTTGTCCTTTGATCTGCTGCCCTTCATTAGAACTTCACTCTTCTCATTTGTCACCAAGCATTCTGACTTTGTGAAGTTTACATTGAATCCTTCATCACACAGCTGACTGATGCTGATCAAGTTTGCAGTCAGTCCCTTCACCAGCAGTACTTTGTCCAGACTAGGAAGTCCATCATGGGCTAGCTTTCCCATTCCAGTGATCTTTCCTTTAGAGCCATCTCCAAATGTCACATAGCTAGTGGAGCAAGGTTCAATGTTCACCAGGAATTCTTTAACTCCTGTCATGTGTCTGGAACAGCCGCTATCTAGGTACCAATCTTCCTTAGCTGATGCTCTAAGTGAAGTATGAACAACAAGACTAACAGTCTTGTGTTTTGGAACCCACATCATCTTCCTTCCACTGCTGCTACTTTGAGTTCCATGATGTGGATGGCCATGTAAATGATAGCAAAAGGGCTTTATGTGACCATACTTGCCACAGTAGTGACACCTCCACTTCTTTCTTTTGCTCCTTTTCTGCTGCGTTCCATGATGTCGAGACCGATGTTGTGACATCGTGGCTCCAGTGCTGTTTTTGGCAGGAACAAATTCTGTCATGGTTGTTCTGCCAGCAGATTTATGATTAAATCCAAGTCCTCTCTGGTTTCCAACATTCTTCCCAAGCTGTAGCACCTCATCAAGCAAATCTGAGCCTTTATTCAGCATCTTTATTGATTTTGTCATGTTTTCCAGTTTAGAGTTCAGAAAACCAATTTCTCCTTTAAGTTCAGAGATTTCCTCTTCATGTGCCTCCTTCTCAGCCTCCAGATTTGCAATGACCTTCTTTAGTTGTGCTTCTTGCTGAAGAATCTTCTCACTTTTGATGCATAGTTCTCTATAGGATATAGCAAGCTCATCAAAAGTGATTTCACTATCTGTATCACTTGAATCTTCAGCAGATTCAAATCTCCCAGTGAGTGCATTCACATCTCTGTCAGAATCACTTTCTTGTTCACTCTCTGTATCATCAGACCGACATACAGAAAGTCCTTTCCTCTGCTTCTTGAGATGAGTGGGACATTCAGCTTTGATGTGTCCATAGCCTTCACACCCATGGCATTGAACTCCTTTGCTGTGACTGGGCTTTTCCTCTGACCTTTTCTGGTATTCACTACCTTTCCTGATGTCGAAAGGGATGTTCCGGACATGTGGTTTCTGCCTCCTGTCCATTCTGTTCAGCACTTTGTTGAACTGTTTTCCAAGGAGCACAACTGCGTTAGTCAGACCTTCATCAGTATCCAGGTCATACTCATCTTCTTCTCCTTCATCATTGGACACGAACGCCAGATTCTTGCTCTTCTTTTCAGTCCTATCCGAGAGTCCTAGCTCAAAGGTTTGAAAGGAACCAATGAGTTCATCTACTCTCATGTTGCAAATGTCTTGGGCCTCCTCTATTGCAGTGACTTTCATGTCAAATCTCTTAGGCAAAGATCTGAGGATCTTTCTCACCAGCTTTTCATCTGTCATCCTTTCTCCCAAGGCAGTGCAAGCATTGGCAATTTCAAGAATGTTCATGTGGAAGTCATGAATACACTCTTCCTCCTTCATCTTCAGATTTTCGAATTTTGTAGCCAATAGTTGCAATCTGGACATCTTCACTTTGGAGGTTCCTTCATGAGTGGTTTTCAGGATCTCCCATGCATCCTTGGCCACTGTGCATGTGTTGATCAGTCTGAAGATATTCTTGTCAACTCCATTGAATAGAGCATTCAAGGCTTTGGAGTTTCCAAGTGCCAATTCGTCTTCTTCTTTTGTCCAGTCTTCTTCTGGCTTCAATTCATTAGTGGGCTTTCCTTCAGTGTCCAGCATCTTGGGATGTTCCCAGCCTTTGATGACAGCTTTCCAGGTTCTGCTATCCAGTGATTTGAGGAAGGCCACCATCCTTGCTTTCCAGTATTCATAGTTGGTTCCATCCAGAATTGGTGGTCTGTTCACTGGTCCTCCTTCTTTCTCCATGTTCATCAGAATTTATCTCCCTAGATCTCACTCAGTGATTTCGAGTGCCTGCTCTAATACCAATTGAAATTCTGATACCAATGCCAGATGTCGTACAGGATGTCACGACATCACGCTTCAGAACATGCAGATTATATTTGAGAGTATGAACAGATTAAACAAGTAAATAACACAAGAGAATTGTTAACCCAGTTCGGTGCAACGTCACCTACATCTGGGGGCTACCAAGCCAGGGAGGAAATCCACTAAAATAGTGTTAGTTCGAAGATCTAACAGCCACTGTTTACAACCTTCTCACCTAACCACTACCCGTGCAACCTCTACCTAAGAGCCACTCTTAGATATGAGAACCCCTCTCACTCCCTCTCAATCACTCTCCCGTGTTTACAATTAAATCAAATACACACCAGAGATTGCTCTCTGAACAAAAGAGATCAACTCTACACACTCAGGTCCATCACTTGATGTTAGGGTACCATCAAGGTGGCTCACAAAACACTCAAGTCCCAAAACTCACAAAATAACTCTTCAATCCCGGACTTGGTAGAAAACTCGTGCAGCCTTCATGTTTATATAGCAGTGTGCGTATCTGGGCTGCAACAACTTGTGCTGGATGAGATCTATCATTCTTCTGAAAAAATCTGCACTTAAAGATCTAAAAGATAAAGTTTGATCTTTTAGTTTTTATCTTTAATCTTTAATCCCTGAACGAACTATTCAAGTTTGTAATTCGAACTTTAATTATCTTTTAATTCGTTCCTAAAGATAGATCGTCTAATCTGTTGCTAACTGCACAATAATCTGTTAAAGATATAACAGATTTATGTGTCCAGTATTTTCGGGCAGGATGTCCTGGACATTGTATCCGACATCGTGGATCCTGCAGCTTCAATTCTTCATTTGACTTTTATCTTGCCTTGTGCATTGTGCAGCAACTCCAGTATTTTCGGGCAGGATGTCCTGGACATTGTATCCGACATCGTGGATCCTACAGCTTCAATTCTTCATTTGACATTTTATCTTGCCTTGTGCATTGTGCAGCCCGATCTGATTCCTTGACATAACGTTGGACATCATGTGCAGCAACTCCAGCTTTTCTTCATTGTCTAAGTGCTTATGTTTTAACAAAATCTTAGCCAATCTTTTAAAACTCAGTAGAGCTAAGCACTAACAGTCAGCATATGATAGACTTAATGGCCCACATAATTAGAAATCGTTAGGAAACTTGTATGGTCTCTCAGACCTTGACTAGATATGACTTCCTTTTTGAAATAAAATGAGTTGGTCCCATGTTTCTACTCCAAAAAGCTTGTGCAAATCAAATCACTCCTACATTTCATCTCTAGCATGCATTTTCTTTCTTTACCCACTCCTCACGTTTGGTTTTTTAGGGAAAAACACCATAACTAAACGCGCCGCAAGGTATCCCTATCGCACCAGATCCAAATCTAGAACGATGGGTGATCAAGAG
The DNA here is from genome assembly GCF_000004515.6 of Glycine max. Lineage (NCBI taxonomy): Eukaryota > Viridiplantae > Streptophyta > Magnoliopsida > Fabales > Fabaceae > Glycine > Glycine max. Next base: position 24,735,977 of record NC_038251.2, on the reverse strand, counting down.
GAGACGCAAGAACAGATGAAAGCCGACATGTCGGCTCTGAAAGAACAAATGGCCTCCATGATGGAGGCCATGTTAAGTATGAAGCAGCTCATAGAGAAGAACGCGGCCACCGCCGCCGCTGTCAGTTCGGCTGCCGAAGCAGACCCGACTCTCTTGGCAACTACGCACCATCCTCCCTCAAACATAGTAGGACGGGGAAGGGACACACTGGGGCACGATGGCAGCCCTCACCTGGGATACAACCGAGCGGCTTACCCTTATGGATTGCCGCCCAACTATTCACCACCCGTCTTGCAAGAAGATGCGGGCCACATTGCTTCTCCCGTCCATGAAAGAAAGCCTTCTCAGCAGCCCGACGAAGTCCACAAAGACCCTCAAGATTATGCTCGAAGGGATGTCGAGTTCTATCCCCCGATCCCCGAAGGGCCGGCACCAGGCACGTTGCCTCAACCCAACATCGCAGCACCACCAATAGTTTTGTCCACGGAAGGGCCGCCCCCAGCAACTGAAGAAAGGAGGAAGCTCGATCTCCTTGAGGAAAGATTGAGGGTCGTGGAAGGATTTGGGGACTATCCGTTCGCAGACATGACGGATCTTTGCTTAGTACCCGATGTTGTTATTCCCCCGAAGTTCAAAGTGCCGGACTTCGACAAGTATAAAGGGACGACTTGTCCCAAAAACCATCTCAAGATGTACTGCCGTAAGATGGGCGCCCACTCTAAAGATGAAAAGCTGTTAATACACTTCTTTCAGGATAGCTTGGCCGGGGCTGCGGTAGTGTGGTACACTAATTTGGAAGCTTCCCGTATCCGTACTTGGAAGGATCTGATTACCGCCTTCCTAAGGCAGTATCAGTACAATTCTGATATGGCTCCTGACCGTACTCAACTGCAGAATATGTTCAAGAACGAGGGTGAAACCTTTAAAGAATATACGCAGCGATGGAGGGATTTGGCGGCACAAGTAGCTCCTCCCATGGTTGAGAGAGAGATGATCACCATGATGGTAGACACTCTGCCAGTGTTCTACTATGAGAAGCTAGTAGGTTACATGCCGTCCAGCTTTGCGGATCTAGTGTTTGCCGGGGAAAGAATCGAGGTAGGATTGAAAAGAGGAAAGTTTGATTACGTTTCCTCCACAAATGCGAATGCCAAAAGAATCGGGGCAACGGGGGCAAAAAAGAAGGAGGGAGATGCCCATGCCGTCTCTTCAACACCCGCGTGGGTCAAACCCCAGCAAACACCTCATGGTACCCATCAGTACGCGCAACATCACCCAAGTTTCTCGGCTCATACTGGGAACGCCTCTAGTTCAACACCCGTGCAGCCTAAGGCACCCACCCAGAGGGAAGCTCCCCAAGTTCCAACTCCGAACACGACTCGACCGGCCGGTAATTCCAACACGACAAGGAACTTCCCTCCGAGGCCATTTCCGGAATTCACCCCACTCCCAATGACGTACGAAGATCTTCTGCCATCCCTCATCGCCAATCATTTGGCCGTGGTAACTCCCGGAAGGGTCCTCGAACCCCCTTTCCCGAAGTGGTATGACCCTAACGCAACTTGCAAGTACCATGGGGGTGCCCCGGGGCATTCCGTCGAAAAATGCTTGGCCCTTAAATACAAGGTCCAACATTTAATGGATGCCGGATGGCTGACTTTCCAAGAGGATCGGCCCAATGTGAGAACCAACCCGCTCGCCAATCATGGAGGGGGAGCGGTTAATGCAGTTGAGTCCAATAGGCCACACAGGTCTAAACCTTTAAGGGATGTGGCAACCCCTAGGAGGTTTATCTTTGAGGCCCTACAAAAAGGAGGTGTGATTCCCCATAGTGGGTATAAGGAGGATTCCTGTCTGCTACACTCCGGCGAGATGCATGACATGGAGACGTGTTTGGGAGTAGAGGAATTGTTACAGCGGATGATAGATCAAGGTCGACTGGAAGTCGGCATTGAAGGAAAAGAAGAGCAGCATATATGCATGCAATCTACGGAGGGGAGCGGTGTTGCGAAACCCAAACCCTTGGTGATATACTTCACTAAAAGTGCAGCTTCGCAAAAGCCTGGACACCCCTTAGTAGCCAAACCTGTCCCTTTCCCGTACCAAAATAGCCACGCGGTCCCGTGGAGATATGCACCTCCGAGGGAGGAGGAAGAAGAAGTCACTGACGTCAGCTCGCTGTCAGCTAAAGTAACAAATATCACGGGACTGAGTGGTGTGACCCGTAGTGGTCGTGTGTTCGCACCTCCGGACCTACCAGTCCAACCCGCGGACGTCAAGGGAAAAGGAAAAGTGGTGGAGGAACAAGATGGCGAAGCAGCCCACGCTTCGAATAAAGATATTCCGGCAAAGGGCCCCCCGGAGAAAAAGGATGGTAAAAAGGAGGTGTCGCTAGAGGAAGCCAGCGAGTTCCTTCGGATAATTCAGCAGAGCGAATTCAAGGTTATCGAACAGCTCAACAAAACCCCGGCCAGGGTCTCGCTGTTGGAGTTACTTATGAGCTCCGAGCCTCATCGGGCTCTGCTAGTAAAAGTTCTGAACGAGGCTCATGTGGCCCAAGATATCTCGGTAGAAGGTTTCGGAGGGCTGGTCAACAATATCACTGCCAACAACTATCTTGCCTTCGCCGAAGAAGAAATCCCCGCCGAGGGGAGAGGGCATAATAAGGCTTTACACGTATCAGTCAAGTGTATGGACCATATCGTAGCCAAGGTGCTCATCGATAATGGTTCCAGTTTAAACGTGATGCCTAAGAGCACTTTGGAGAAGTTACCATTCAATGCTTCCCACTTAAAACCAAGTTCAATGGTGGTTCGTGCCTTCGACGGCACTCGCCGAGAGGTTAGGGGGGAGATCGATCTCCCAGTACAAATAGGCACTCACACCTGTCAAGTCACCTTCCAAATAATGGATATTAACCCCCCTTACAGCTGCCTGTTGGGGCGCCCGTGGATCCACTCAGTGGGAGTTGTGCCTTCTACACTCCACCAAAAGCTGAAATTCGTAGTGGAGGGGCACTTGGTCATCGTTTTAGGTGAGGAAGACATCTTGGTAAGCTGCCCCTCCTCCATGCCTTATGTGGAAGCCGCAGAAGAATCGTTAGAAACTGCTTTCCAGTCTTTTGAGGTGGTCAGCATTTCCTCCGTGGACTCCCTCTTTGGGCAGCCTTGTCTGTCCGATGCAGCGGTAATGATGGCCCGAGTTATGTTGGGGAACGGTTATGAACCCGGGATGGGTTTAGGCAAAGACAACGGCGGCATAACTAGCCTGATAAATACTCAAGGAAACCGTGGGAAGTATGGTTTAGGCTATAAGCCCACTCAGGCGGACATGAAAAGAAGCATCGCGGGAAGGAAGAACAGTGGTCAAAGCTCGCGTTGGAGACAAGAAAGTGAAGGAAGCCCGCCCTGCCACATAAGTAGAAGCTTTATAAGCGCGGGTCTGGGAGACAAAGGTCAAGTGTTCGCGATATGCGGAGATGATGTTCCGAGTACTTTGGATTTGGTACGACCATGCCCTCCTGATTTCCGGCTGGGAAATTGGCGAGTGGAAGAACGCCCCGGCATTTACGCAACGAGCATAATGTAAACCTTTACGGTTTTAAAAGCTCTATATTGGGCCTAGGCTTTAGAGTTTTTCCTTTTGTTAAGGCTTTGTGTCTTTTGTTTTTGAATTTATAATACAAGGATCTTTCTTCATCTGTTCCTGGTCTCTACCCATTCTCATTCATTTGCATGTTTACTTCTTTTTCTGAAACGGCAGATCCGATGACGAGTCCCCCGAAGGTACTAATACCTGGGACCCGCCTATCGACTTCGAGCAAGAAATGAATCAAACGGAAGATGAAGGAAATGAGGATGTGGGACTTCCCCCAGAACTAGAAAGAATGGTCGCCCATGAGGACCAAGAAACGGGGCCTCATCAAGAAGAAACAGAGCTAGTAGACTTAGGAATTGGCAGTGGAAAGAGGGAAGTAAAGATAGGTACAGGTATTACCGCACCTATCCGTGAAGAATTAATAATCCTGCTAAAAGATTACCAAGACATCTTTGCTTGGTCATACCAAGATATACCCGGTTTGAGTTCTGACATTGTACAGCACCGATTACCTCTAAATCCCGAGTGTTCCCCGGTAAAACAGAAACTGAGAAGGATGAAGCCCGAAACCTCCTTGAAAATAAAAGAAGAAGTGAAGAAGCAATTTGACACTGGATTTCTGGCCGTCGCTCGGTATCCAGAATGGGTTGCAAACATCGTACCAGTTCCTAAGAAAGATGGGAAAGTACGAATGTGTGTGGATTATCGGGACCTGAATCGGGCCAGTCCCAAGGACAATTTTCCTTTACCACACATCGATATCCTCGTGGATAACACGGCCAATTTCGCCTTATTTTCCTTCATGGATGGTTTCTCTGGTTACAATCAGATAAAGATGGCGCCCGAGGATATGGAAAAGACTACTTTCGTCACCCTGTGGGGGACGTTCTGTTACAAAGTGATGTCCTTTGGACTCAAGAATGCCGGGGCAACTTATCAACGGGCCATGGTAGCTTTGTTCCATGATATGATGCATCAAGAGATCGAGGTCTACGTGGACGACATAATTGCTAAATCTAAATCCGAGGAAGAACACCTTGTCAACCTGCGAAAGTTGTTCGAAAGGCTTAAGAAATATCAATTAAGGTTGAACCCCGCTAAGTGTACCTTTGGGGTCAAATCAGGGAAATTGCTTGGTTTCATTGTAAGCCAGAAAGGGATAGAGGTAGACCCCGAAAAAGTGAAGGCCATCCTTGAGATGCCAGAACCCCGTACAGAGAGGCAAGTCCGAGGTTTCCTGGGGCGCTTGAATTATATTGCCAGATTCATATCGCAGCTCACCGCCATTTGTGAGCCGTTGTTCAAGCTCTTGCGCAAAACCCAAACTGATCGCTGGAATGAGGATTGCCAAGAGGCTTTTGGAAGGATCAAAAAGTGCCTAATGAATCCTCCCGTGCTTATGCCGCCAGTACCTGGAAGGCCTCTCATTTTGTACATGACAATCTTGGACGAGTCAATGGGGTGTATGCTGGGGCAACATGACGAATCCGGGAAGAAAGAGCGCGCTGTTTACTACCTGAGTAAGAAGTTCACGACCTGTGAGATGAATTACTCCTTGCTCGAAAGAACGTGTTGTACTTTAGTATGGGCATCCCATCGCCTAAGGCAGTACGTGCTGAGCCATACTACCTGGTTGATATCCAAAATGGACCCGGTTAAGTACATCTTTGAAAAACCAGCTCTCACGGGACGAATCGCCCGGTGGCAAGTCCTGCTATCTGAATTTGATATAGTCTACGTCACCCAAAAGGCGATAAAAGGAAGCGCTTTAGCAGATTATTTGGCTCAACAGCCTCTTAACGACTACCAGCCCATGCATCCTAAATTCCCGGATGAGGACATCATGGCCTTGTTCGAGGAAAAATTGGACGAAGATCGGGACAAATGGACTGTATGGTTTGACGGAGCGTCAAACATTCTAGGTCATGGTGTTGGGGCAGTGTTGGTCTCTCCGGACAATCAATGTGTACCTTTCACAGCCAGGCTAGGATTCAACTGCACCAACAACATGGCCGAATATGAAGCATGTGCCCTAGCCGTCCAGGCAGCGATTGACTCCAATGTCAAACTACTCAAGGTGTACGGCGACTCGGCATTGGTAATCCATCAGCTGAGAGGGGAATGGGAAACTAGAGATCCCAAGCTGATATCCTACAAAGCCTATATCAAGGAATTGGCTAAAACCTTCGATGAGATCTCCTTCCATCATGTTCCCCGCGAGGAAAATCAAATGGCGGATGCACTTGCTACATTGGCGTCTATGTTCCAGCTAACACCGCACGGAGATCTACCCTACATTGAATTTTGGTGTCGTGGCAAACCCGCGCATTGTTGCCAAGTGGAAGAGGAACAGGACGGAAAGCCTTGGTATTTCGACATCAAGCGATATGTCGTAAGCAAAGAATACCCGCCAGAGATTGCCGACAACGATAAAAGGACATTGAGAAGGTTGGCAGCCGGTTTCTTCATGAGCGGAAGCATACTGTATAAAAGAAATCACGACATGACACTCCTGCGGTGTGTGGATGCCAGGGAGGCAAATCACATGATCGAGGAAGTCCATGAGGGCTCGTTTGGAACGCACGCCAACGGGCATGCTATGGCCAGGAAGATCCTAAGAGCAGGTTATTACTGGCTTACCATGGAAAGTGATTGTTGTGTCCATGTGAGGAAATGCCACAAATGTCAAGCATTCTCAGATAATGTCAATGCCCCACCACATCCTCTGAATGTCATGTCTGCCCCTTGGCCTTTCTCCATGTGGGGAATAGATGTCATCGGGGCCATTGAGCCCAAGGCCTCGAATGGTCATCGCTTCATCCTCGTAGCGATAGATTATTTCACCAAGTGGGTCGAGGCGGCTTCATATACCAATGTCACGAGGAATGTGGTGATCAGGTTCATTAAGAAAGAGATCATCTGCCGATATGGTTTGCCAAGGAAGATTATCACGGACAACGGCACCAACCTGAATAACAAGATGATGGGGGAAATGTGCGAGGAGTTTAAAATCCAGCATCACAATTCCACACCCTACCGGCCAAAGATGAATGGAGCCGTGGAAGTGGCCAATAAGAATATCAAAAAGATTATCCAAAAGATGACCGTGTCATACAAGGATTGGCACGAAATGCTCCCATTCGCGTTACACGGTTACCGGACTTCAGTGCGAACGTCAACTGGGGCAACGCCGTTCTCATTGGTATATGGGATGGAGGCTGTGTTACCGTTTGAAGTAGAAGTCCCGTCATTAAGGATCTTGGCAGAATCCGGATTAAAGGAATCAGAGTGGGCTCAAACACGCTATGACCAGCTCAACCTCATTGAGGGTAAGCGCTTAGCAGCCATGAGTCATGGGCGCTTATACCAGCAAAGAATGAAGAGTGCATTCGACAAGAAAGTACGCTTACGCAAGTTCCATGAGGGAGACCTTGTGCTAAAGAAAATGTCCCATGCTGTCAAGGACCATCGAGGGAAGTGGGCCCCGAACTACGAAGGGCCTTTTGTTGTGAAGAGGGCTTTTTCCGGAGGAGCCCTGGTGCTTACCAACATGGATGGCGAAGAGCTACCTTCACCTGTGAATTCTGATGTCGTCAAACAATATTATGCTTAGAAGCTGGGGCAATTAAGGATGTCGCTGCATGTTCTTTATCTTTATGCGTTTTCTGGATTTCCCCCAGGGATTTCCTGTCTGTTGTATCTCTCGTTACAATCTTTCAAAGAAATGAACGTGGATGCGAGGCTTTAGTCCTCACGTTAGTTTCAAACCTTGCGTTAATTTGTGATCACCTAAGCCCTTCCGCTCAGTTCATGGGATGCCCCAAGCGCTTAATTAGAATTGAACCTTGTCATACCCTAATTTCGTCCGGGGACCTTTGCTTGATGACATGCGACCATTCTTTGGTCCTTGTGAGGTGCTTGGCACCCCTCATTAGGCAATTTATGAAATTCCAGGACATGCCGAAAAACCAAAAAAATGTTGATGCACAATCCGTAAGTTTCCGTGACACATCGGAAATCAAAAGGAAGCATCGTTGCATAATTAAGTGAGGTTCCGTAACATTCCGTAAGTCAAAAAGGGGATGATTATGTAATCCGCAAGGTTCCGTAACATTACGGAAAGAAAACAAGTATCGTTACGAAATTCGTAAGTTTCCGTAACTTTACGAAAAAAGAATCACCAAAAAACAGCAGAGGGGGGTGTACTTAGTAAAAATGGGGGTGCAAATAGCACCCAGGCCCATTTGGGCCCTCCAGAAGATTCCTCCAGAAGGCGGTTGCTTCTGGAGGAAGCAACCCTGCTCGCCTGGGCGAGCTGAGCTCGCCTGGGCGAGCTGGGCGGCAAGCATCTCCCCTATTTTGCTATAAATAGGGGAGAAAATGAAGAAGAAAAGGATCCCAGCCCCTTAGGCACTTCTCTCTCTTTGGAAATTGCTTGGAAAAATTGTTTCCGTGAAGAAAATCTAAGCCGAGGCGCTTCCGAAACGTTTCCGTAACGTTTTCCGTGAGGAATCTCGCAAAGGTTTGAACCGTTCTTCGACGTTCTTCATTCGTTCTTCATCGTTCTTCGATCTTCAACGGGTAAGTACCTCGAACCAAGCTTTTCGATTCATTCTATGTACCCGTAGTGGTCCACATTGTGTTTCGTGCATTTTGATTCTCGTTTTGTTTACTTTTTATACCCCCTGTTGACGTGCTTAAGCCATTTTACTTAAGTCATTTCTCGCTTAACTTAAAAATAAAATAAATTTCCACCGAACATTTGAATTGCATTATCCGTTAACTTCGGTTAAAATCAATTCCGACCGTTCGGTCGTGCCGTAACCACGTTGGAAATCAAAAAGAGGTAAAAAATAATATAATAATCAAAAAGACATCTTTTAGTAAAATAAAGCGGAACATCAATCGGACGTTTTCTCTTTGGGATTTCTCATTCTTAATCGAATTGATTAATAACTAAGGTGAAATTAAGGCTAAAATCAACTCGCCTAGTCAAGCTCGTCCACAAAAATAGGCTTTTGAAGTTCGTCATTTCATTTCTCACTAAGTAAAATGGACCATTTTTAAGGTCCAACGCCTTAAAATGATCACCTCTTAAAATAAAAAGAATCACTTGATAAGAAAGAACTACGTAGGTCTGAGTTCCTCATTGAGGATACGTAGGAGCAAAAGCCCCGCTTTTGTCGACCACCCCAAGAGATCGTTAATGGTCCAATGCCTTAACGTTTCTCTCCTTTCAAAAACAAGAGATCGTTAATGGTCCAAAGCCTTAACGTTTCTCCCCTTTCAAAATCAAAAGACCGTTTAAATGGTTCAACACCTTAAATGACCTTTTGTTCAATAAAAACATACTTTGCAAAAAAGACAAAAACAACTTAACCAAACACTTTGTTCCGAAAGAACTACGTAGGTCTGATTTTCTCATCCCAAATTGAGGAATACGTAGGAGCAAAGGGAAACACCCTTGTCGACCACAAAAAAGAAAAAATATAAAAGGGTATAAAGGATATAAGAACACAAAAGGGAACATAAAAATCAAAGTCACGTTTGCACATTCAATTAAAGGCTGCCGTCCCTTGGGACGGACGTGTGGGGTGCTAATACCTTCCCCGTGCGTAAATGCAACTCCCGAACCTTTTCACTTAAAAGTTCGTAGATCGCGTCTTTTCCGGTTTTTCCGACGTTTTCCTCGAATAAACGTTGGTGGCGACTCCGCGCGTATTCCTTTCGTGGAACACGCATCCCGCGAGTCACGCGTCGCCTTCCCGCCGAAGGGTAGGTTGCGACAGTTGGCGACTCCACTGGGGACCGTTTTTAGAGAGTTAGGCCATTTAATTTTTGTGCAATGTTTTACCGTGACTTACCCCTTTGTTGGTTTCCTTTCATTATGTTCTTGTATATATAAACTCTTTGTGGCTTTTAGTGCGTTTTAAATGTATACATGAAGTAAATATTTATTCATTTGATGCACACAAAACACCAACACTATTTGCACACACTGTGAGTGAAAAAGGGCCCTATACCCGGGTTCATGGGAACATAAGGAGTGGAGGTGAATCTGTGATCATGCTAGGTCTCCGACTTGCTTGATTACAGTGAACCCTCATCTAGAGCTTTTCTCTTTGAAAACTTATTGTTGCTAGTAGTCCCTACTGCTGCAATATGTTCTTCAAAGGGGATGATACCTCTAGAAACCATCAAGAGAGATATAACTACCTTGGGGTTTATTGCTAACAGCCTAGTTAGTTCTCTCCCTTATAGGTCCCTTAAATAGGGGCACGGAGCAAACACGCTGCGTGCCATTTTTCACACTGCCATGCATGAGTATCGTATACCCTTTTGCTTATGTTCGGTAAATATTGTCATACTGTGTACATTCCCGCATTGTGTCTTTTGCATAGGCATTGCATATGGGTTCTGTCTCGATCCCTACTGTAAACAAACCAACGGAGGGTCCGTGTCGCCTTCTTAAAAACGTGCGTTGGGGCATTTTGCCACCCCTAGACGTCGTATCTAAGAAGGGGGCAAATTCCCCGGACCCCCGCATTCCTAGATTGCATCTGTGTCATATGCATTCCATCATGCATTCATCCATCCCACCCATGAGATATCGGAGTTTTGATTTGCACCAGCTTTTGTCTCACTTTAGTAAGCATGGGAACAAATCAAACCGGCAAGAGGTTCTACCAAGTCAAGGTCAAAAGCATAGATACCACCAGCATCAAGGAATTAGGGCGGTTGATGGAACCCCTCCAAATGCAAGCCTTCCGCAAGACTTACGGAAAGATCTTAGAGTTGACCATAGCAGAAGTGTCCATAGAAGCCATTGCATCACTCACCCAATACTACGACCAGCCTTTAAGATGCTTCACATTCGGAGACTTCCAATTAGTACCAACCATTGAAGAATTTGAAGAAATTCTAGGATGTCCTCTCGGGGGAAGAAAACCATATCTTTCCTCCGGATGTCTCCCCTCCTTGAGCAGAATTGCAACTGTGGTCAAGGATTCCGCAAGAGGTTTGGACCGCATAAAACAGACTCGGAACGGCATAGCGGGCCTACCACAGAAGTACCTAGAAGACAAAGCGAGGGGTATGGCCAATCAAGGAGAATGGGTCCCGTTTATGGATGTGTTAGCTTTGCTAATTTTTGGGGTCGTCCTCTTTCCAAACGTGGATGGTTTGGTAGGCCTAGCAGCAATCGACGCTTTCCTTGCCTACCACCATAGCAAGGAAAGTCCGGTGGTAGCTGTCTTGGCAGATCTATTTGACACATTTGACCGAAGGTGCGAGAAGAGTAGCGCACGGATCATCTGTTGCTTACCCGCCCTCTGTGTTTGGTTGGTTTCACACTTGTTCCAACAAGACACAAGACATCCATGTCCGCTCCTGAGCCATCGCTCGTGTACTGAAAAGAGGAGAATGGATTGGGACCAGCTCTTGGCCGGGATAGGAAGTAGAACAATCAGTTGGTTCCCCCGATGGAAGGAAGGAAAAGAAGGAGTCCTTTTCTCATGTGGAAGATACCCAAACATTCCGCTGGTAGGAACGAGGGGTTGTATTAATTACAATCCCACGCTCGCTATAAGACAACTAGGGTACCCCATGAGGGGAGCACCGACGGAAGAAAGCATGTCTCCTTTCCTTGTGAGGGATCTCGGCGCACAAAATTCCAAGACTATACAAAGAATCCATAAGGCATGGGAAACCCCGTTAAGGAAAGATCAAGAGCTTAGAGGCGTTCGTAATGGCATCATTGGTGGGTACCACGAATGGCTGAAAGTTCACATACGAGGTTTAGATTGGCTCGCCAAGTTAAAAGTCGTCAGCAAAGAGAATTTTGAAGCACCGGAAGAGGACGAGGAAGTCCAAGCTCTCAAAAGCGAGTTAGGAAAGGCAAAACTCGCCAAGGAGAAGTTCAAGTTGGCTGCTACACACGTTCGGAAGGAGTGTGCCGGGTTACGGGAAGAGAATGCAATTACCGCAAGAGCCCTTGAACGAGAGACCAAGAGGGCTCGCAAGGAAGAGTATGGCCGGAACAAATTTCGCGGAGCTCTATGGGGTAGCAATAGTGAACTCAAGTTGCGAAGGGAAGAAAGGGACCAATCGCGAGCACATGGCATGGTTCTGAAAGAGGAGTTGATGACTTGTTCAAGGTCCAAAAGAAGCTTGTCTCAGCGTTTATGCGAGACAGAGACCAACATGTTAGCTATCATCGCCAAGTACGAAGAAGAGTTAGGTCTAGCCACGACCCACGAGCATAGAATCGCGGATGAGTATGCTCAAGTATATGCGGAAAAAGAGGCTAGAGGAAGGGTGATCGACTCTTTACACCGAGAGGCAACCATGTGGGTGGGTCGGTTTGCTCTTACCTTGAACGGGAGTCAAGAACTTCCCCGATTGTTAGCCAAGGCCAAGGCGATGGCAGACACCTACTCCGCCCCCGAAGAGATCCATGGGCTTCTCGGCTATTGTCAGCATATGATAGACTTAATGGCCCACATAATTAGAAATCGTTAGGAAACTTGTATGGTCTCTCAGACCTTGACTAGATATGATTTCTTTTTTTGAAATAAAATGAGTTGGTCCCATGTTCTTACTCCAAAAAAAACTCGTGCAAATCAAATCACTCCTACATCTCATCTCCAGCATGCATTTTCTTTCTTTACCCACTCCTCACGTTTGGTTTTTAGGGAAAACACCATAACTAAACGCGCCGCAAGGGATCCCTATCGCACCAGATCCAAATCTAGAACGATGGGTGATCAAGAGGAGACGCAGGAACAGATGAAAGCCGACATGTCGGCTCTGAAAGAACAAATGGCTTCCATGATGGAGGCCATGTTAGGTATGAAACAGCTCATGGAGAAGAACGCGGCCACTGCCGCCACTGTCAGTTCGGCTGCCGAAGCAGACCCGACTCCCTTGGCAACTACGCACCATCCTCCCTCAAACATAGTAGGACGGGGAAGGGACACACTGGGGCACGATGGCAGCCCTCACCTGGGATACAACCGAGCGACTTACCCTTATGGATTGCCGCCCAACTATTCACCACCCATCTTGCAAGAAGATGCGGACCACATTGCTTCTCCCGTCCATGAAAAAGAGCCTCATCAGCAGCCCGACGAAGTCCATAAAGACCCTCAAGATTATGCTCGGAGGGATGTCGAGTTTTATCCCCCGATCCCCGAAGGGCCGGCACCGGGCACGTTGCCCCGACCCAACATCGCAGCGTCGCCAATAGTTTTGTCTATGGAAGGGCCACCCCCGGCAACCGAAGAAAGGAGGAAGCTCGATCTCCTTGAGGAAAGATTGAGGGCTGTGGAAGGATTTGGGGACTATCCGTTTGCAGACATGACGGATCTTTGCTTAGTACCCGATGTTGTTATTCCCCCGAAGTTCAAAGTGCCGGACTTCGACAAGTATAAAGGGACGACTTGTCCCAAAAACCACCTCAAAATGTACTGCCGTAAGATGGGCGCCCATTCTAAAGATGAAAAGCTGTTGATACACTTCTTTCAGGATAGCTTGGCCGGAGCTGCGGTAGTGTGGTACACTAATTTGGAAGCTTCCCGTATCCGTACTTGGAAGGATCTGATTACCGCCTTCCTAAGGCAGTATCAGTACAATTCTGATATGGCTCCGGACCGTACTCAACTGCAGAATATGTTCAAGAAAGAGGGTGAAACCTTTAAAGAATATGCGCAGCGATGGAGGGATTTGGCGGCACAAGTAGCTCCTCCCATGGTTGAGAGAGAGATGATCACCATGATGGTAGACACTCTGCCAGTGTTCTACTATGAGAAGCTAGTGGGTTACATGCCGTCCAGCTTTGCGGATCTGGTGTTTGCCGGGGAAAGAATCGAGGTGGGATTGAAGAGAGGAAAGTTTGATTACGTTTCCTCCACAAACGTGAACGCCAAAAGAATCGGGGCAACAGGGGCAAAAAGGAAGGAAGGAGATGCCCATGCCGTCTCTTCAACGCCCGCATGGGTCAAACCCCAGCAAACACCTCATGGTACCAATCAGTACGCGCAACATCACCCAAGCTTCTCGGCTCCTGCTGGGAACGCCTCTAGCTCAACACCCGTGCAGCCTAAGGCACCCACCCAGAGGGAAGCTCCCCAAGTTCCAACTCCGAACGCGACTCGACCAGCCGGTAATTCCAACACGACAAGGAACTTCCCTCCGAGACCGTTGCCGGAATTCACCCCGCTCCCAATGACGTACGAAGATCTTCTACCATCCCTCATCGCCAATCATTTGGCCGTGGTAACTCCCGGAAGGATCTTCGAACCCCCTTTCCCGAAGTGGTATGACCCTAATGCAACTTGCAAGTACCATGGGGGTGCCCCGGGGCATTCCATCGAAAAATGCATGGCCCTTAAATACAAGGTCCAACATCTAATGGATGCCGGATGGCTGACTTTCCAAGAGGATCGGCCCAATGTGAGAACCAACCCGCTCGCCAATCATGGAGGGGGAGCAGTTAATTCAGTTGAATCCGATAGGCCCCACAGGTCTAAACCGTTGAGAGATGTGGCAGCCCCTAGGAGGTTTATCTTTGAGGCCCTACAAAAAGGAGGGGTAATTCCCCATAGTGGGTGTAAGGAGGATTCATGTCTGCTACATCCCGGCGAGATGCATGACATGGAGACGTGTTTGGAAGTAGAGGAATTGTTGCAACGGATGATAGACCAAGGTCGACTAGAAGTCGGCATTAAAGGAAAAGAAGAGCCGCATATATGCATGCAATCTACGGAGGGGAGCGGTATTGCGAAGCCCAAACCCTTGGTGATATACTTTACTAAAAGTGCAGCCTCGCAAAAGCCTGGGCATCCCTTAATGGCCAAACCTGTTCCTTTCCCGTATCAAAATAGTCACGCGGTCCCGTGGAGATATACACCTCCGGAGAAGAAGGAAGAAGAGGTCACTGACGTCAGCTCGCTGTCGGCTAAGGTAACAAATATCACGGGACTGAGTGGTGTGACCCGTAGTGGTCGTGTGTTCGCACCTCCGGACCTACCGGTCCAACCCGCCGACGTCAAGGGAAAAGGAAAAGTGGTGGAGGAACAAGATGGCGAAGCACCCCACGCTTCGAATAAAGATATTCCATCAAAGGGACCCCCGGAGAAAAAGGATGGTAGAAAGGAGGTGTCGCTGGAGGAAGCCAGCGAGTTCCTTCGGATAATTCAGCAGAGCGAATTCAAGGTTATCGAACAGCTCAACAAAACCCCGGCTAGGGTCTCGCTGCTAGAGTTACTGATGAGCTCCGAGCCTCATCGGGCTCTGCTAGTAAAAGTGCTGAACGAGGCTCACGTGGCCCAAGATATTTCGGTAGAAGGTTTCGGAGGACTGGTCAACAATATCACTGCCAACAACTATCTTGCCTTCGCCGAAGAAGAAATCCCCGCCGAGGGGAGAGGGCATAATAAGGCTTTACACGTATCAGTCAAGTGTATGGACCATATCGTGGCCAAGGTACTCATCGATAATGGTTCCAGTTTAAACGTGATGCCTAAGAGCACTTTGGACAAGTTACCATTCAATACTTCCCATTTAAAACCAAGTTCAATGGTGGTTCGGGCCTTTGACGGCACTCGCCGAGAGGTTAGGGGAGAGATCGATCTCCCAGTACAAATAGGCCCTCACACCTGTCAAGTCACCTTCCAAATAATGGACATTAACCCACCCTACAGTTGCCTGTTGGGGCGCCCGTGGATCCACTCAGTGGGTGTTGTGCCTTCTACACTCCACCAAAAGCTGAAATTCGTAGTGGAGGGGCACTTGGTCATCGTGTCAGGCGAGGAAGATATCTTGGTAAGCTGCCCATCCTCCATGCCTTATGTGGAAGCCGTAGAAGAATCGTTAGAAACCGCTTTCCAGTCTTTTGAGGTGGTCAGCATTTCCTCCGTGGACTCCCTCTTTGGGCAACCTTGTCTGTCCGATGCGGCGGTAATGATGGCCCGAGTTATGTTGGGGAACGGTTATGAACCCGGGATGGGTTTAGGCAAAGACAATGGCGGCATAACTAGCCTGATAAAAACCCAAGGAAATCGTGGGAAGTATGGTTTAGGCTATAAGCCCACTCAGGCAAACATGAAAAGAAGCATCGCGGGAAGGAAGAACAGTGGTCAGAGCTCGTGTTGGAGGCAAGAAAGTGAAGGAAGCCCGCCCTGCCACATAAGTAGAAGTTTTATAAGTGCGGGTCTGGGAGACGAAGGTCAAGTGGTCGCGATATGTGAAGATGATGTTCCAAGTACTTTGGATTTGGTCCGACCATGCCCTCCTGATTTCCAACTGGGAAATTGGCGGGTGGAGGAACGCCCCGGCATTTACGCAACAAGCATAATGTAAACCTTTACGGTTTTAAAAGCTCTATAGTTGGGCCTAGGCTTTAGAGTTTTCATTTTGTTAAGGCTTTGCGTCTTTTGTCTTTGAATTTATAATACAAGGATCTTTCTTCATCTGTTCCTGGTCTCTACCCATTCTCATTCATTTGCATGTTTACTTCTTTTTCTGAAACGGCAGATCCGATGACGAGTCCCCCGAAGGTACTAATACCTGGGACCCGTCTATCAACTTCGAGCAAGAAATGAACCAAACGGAAGATGAAGGAGATGAGGAGGTGGGACTTCCTTCGGAACTAGAAAGAATGGTTGCCCATGAGGACCAAGAAATGGGGCCTCATCAAGAAGAAACAGAGCTAGTAGACTTAGGAATTGGCAGTGGAAAGAGGGAAGTAAAGATAGGTACAGGCATTGCCGCACCTATCCGTGAAGAATTAATAACCCTGCTAAAAGACTACCAAGACATCTTTGCTTGGTCATACCAAGATATGCCCGGTTTGAGTTCTGACATTGTGCAGCACCGATTGCCTCTAAATCCCGGGTGTTCCCCAGTAAAACAGAAATTGAGGAGGATGAAGCCCGAAACGTCCTTGAAGATAAAAGAAGAAGTGAAGAAGCAGTTTGACGCTGGATTTCTGGCCGTCGCTCGGTATCCAGAATGGGTTGCCAACATCGTGCCAGTTCCTAAAAAGGGTGGGAAAGTACGAATGTGTGTAGATTACCGGGACCTGAATCGGGCCAGTCCCAAGGACAATTTTCCGTTACCACACATCGATATCCTCGTAGACAACACGGCCAATTTCGCTTTATTTTCCTTCATGGATGGTTTCTCTGGTTACAATCAAATAAAGATGGCGCCCGAAGATATGGAAAAGACTACTTTCGTCACCCTGTGGGGAACGTTCTGTTACAAGGTGATGTCCTTTGGACTCAAGAATGCCGGGGCAACTTATCAACGGGCCATGGTAGCTTTGTTCCATGATATGATGCATCAAGAGATCGAGGTCTACGTGGACGACATAATTGCTAAATCTAAATCTGAGGAAGAACACCTGGTCAACCTGCGGAAGTTGTTCGAAAGGCTTAAGAAATATCAATTAAGGTTGAACCCCGCTAAGTGTACCTTTGGGGTCAAATCAGGGAAATTGCTTGGTTTCGTTGTAAGCCAGAAAGGGATAGAGGTAGACCCCGAAAAAGTGAAGGCTATCCTTGAGATGCCAGAACCCCGTACAGAGAAGCAAGTCCGAGGTTTCCTCGGGCGCTTGAATTATATTGCCAGATTCATATCGCAGCTCACAGCCATTTGTGAGCCGTTGTTTAAACTCTTGCGCAAAAACCAAACTGATCGGTGGAATGAGGATTGCCAAGAGGCTTTTGGAAGGATCAAAAAGTGCCTAATGAATCCTCCCGTGCTTATGCCACCAGTACCTGGAAGGCCTCTCATTTTGTACATGACAATCTTGGACGAGTCAATGGGGTGTATGCTGGGGCAACATGATGAATCCGGGAAGAAAGAGCGCGCTGTTTACTACCTAAGCAAGAAGTTCACGACCTGTGAGATGAATTACTCCTTGCTCGAAAGAACGTGTTGTGCTTTAGTATGGGCATCCCATCGCCTAAGGCAGTATATGCTGAGTCATACTACCTGGTTGATATCCAAAATGGACCCGGTTAAGTACATCTTTGAAAAGCCAGCTCTCACAGGACGAATCGCCCGGTGGCAAGTCTTGCTATCTGAGTTTGATATAGTCTACGTCACCCAAAAGGCGATAAAAGGAAGCGCTTTGGCAGATTATTTGGCTCAGCAGCCTCTTAACGACTACCAGCCCATGCATCCGGAATTCCCGGATGAGGACATCATGGCCTTGTTCGAGGAAAGGTTGGACGAAGATCGGGACAAATGGACTGTATGGTTTGACGGAGCGTCAAACATTCTAGGTCATGGCGTTGGGGCAGTGTTGATCTCTCCGGACAATCAATGTGTACCTTTCACAGCCAGGCTAGGATTCGACTGCACCAACAACATGGCCGAATATGAGGCATGTGCCCTAGCCGTCCAGGCAGCAATTGACTCCAATGTCAAACTACTCAAGGTGTACGGCGACTCGGCATTGGTAATCCATCAGCTGAGAGGGGAATGGGAAACTAGAGATCCCAAGCTGATACCCTACAAAGCCTATATCAAGGAATTGGCTAAGACCTTCGATGAGATCTCCTTCCATCATGTTCCCCGCGAGGAAAATCAAATGGCGGATGCACTTGCTACATTGGCATCTATGTTCCAGCTGACACCGCACGGGGACCTACCCTACATTGAATTTCAGTGTCGTGGCAAACCCGCACATTGTTGCCAAGTGGAAGAGGAACGAGACGGAAAGCCCTGGTATTACGACATCAAGCGATATGTCGAAAGCAAAGAATACCCGCCAGAGATTGCCGACAACGATAAAAGGACATTGAGGAGGTTGGCAGCCAGTTTCTTCATGAGCGGAGGCACACTGTATAAGAGAAATCACGACATGACACTCCTGCGATGTGTGGATGCCAAGGAGGCAAATCACATGATCGAGGAAGTCCATGAGGGCTCGTTTGGAACGCACGCCAACGGGCATGCTATGGCCAGGAAGATCTTAAGAGCAGGTTATTACTGGCTTACCATGGAAGGTGATTGTTGTGTCCATGTGAGGAAGTGCCACAAATGTCAAGCGTTCGCAGATAATGTCAATGCCCCACCACATCCTCTGAATGTCATGTCCGCCCCTTGGCCTTTCTCCATGTGGGGAATAGATGTCATCGGGGCCATTGAGCCCAAGGCCTCGAATGGTCATCGCTTCATCCTCGTAGCGATAGATTATTTCACCAAGTGGGTCGAGGCGGCTTCATATACCAATGTCACGAGGAATGTGGTGGTCAGGTTCATTAAGAAAGAGATCATCTGCCGATATGGTTTGCCAAGGAAGATTATCACGGACAATGGCACCAACCTGAATAATAAGATGATGGCAGAAATGTGCGAGGAGTTTAAAATCCAGCATCACAATTCCACGCCTTACCGGCCAAAGATGAATGGAGCCGTGGAAGCGGCCAATAAGAATATCAAAAAGATTATCCAAAAGATGACCGTGTCATACAAGGATTGGCACGAGATGCTCCCATTCGCGTTACACGGTTACCGGACTTCAGTGCGAACGTCAACTGGGGCAACGCCGTTCTCGTTGGTATATGGGATGGAGGCGGTGTTACCATTTGAGGTAGAAGTCCCGTCATTAAGGATCTTGGCAGAATCCGGGTTAAAGGAATCAGAGTGGGCTCGAACACGCTACGATCAGCTCAACCTCATTGAGGGTAAGCGCTTAACAGCCATGAGTCATGGGCGCTTATACCAGCAGAGAATGAAGAGTGCATTCGACAAGAAAGTACGCTTACGCAAGTTCCATGAGGGAGACCTTGTGCTAAAGAAAATGTCCCATGCTGTCAAGGACCATCGAGGGAAATGGGCCCCGAACTACGAAGGGCCTTTTGTTGTGAAGAGGGCTTTTTCCGGAGGAGCCCTGGTGCTTACCAACATGGATGGCGAAGAGCTACCTTCACCCGTGAACTCTGATGTCGTCAAACAATATTATGCTTAGAAGCTGGGGCAATTAAGGATGTCGCTGCATGTTCTCTATCTTTACGCGTTTTCTAGATTTCCCCCCGGGGATTTCCGGTCCGTTGTATCTCTTGTTACGATCTTTCAAAGAAATGAACATGGATTTGAGGCTTTTAGTCCTCATGTTAGTTTCACACCTTGCGTTAGTTTGTGATCGCCTGAGCCCTTCCGCTCAGTTCATGGGATCCCCCAAGCGCTTAATTAGAATTGAACCTGAACCAACTTTCCCTAAATTTTCAGCGTTTGAAAACATTCATGCATACGCATACGCATACGCATGTATATTGTTGTGGTAAAACAGGGGCAGGATCACCTTGGGCTACCCTCTGGAGTGAAGACAAAACATGAATGGCAGAAACCAGTCAAGGTAGGGTAATGATGCGGCCAAGATTGGCCATACCTGGTTGTTTATTACTTACTGGTACTTAAGGATGAACGCAAGCGGGGATGGGGTCACGACCGACCGATCGTTGCTCTTCTCTTTGCGAAACAAGCAGGGAATGTCGCTGCAAGGCAGCCCCGTATCCTTTCTATTTTGTAGCTTTCTTTTACTATTTGTTTGTTTTAAAAAGGAAAAGAGTGATAATAAGATAAGTAATCAACGCCTAATTCTAACCTAAGTAAGTTCAAGTTAGGCAAAATGCTAATCCATGAGAAGGGAGGGGACATGGTCAATGTTCCCCTCAAAAAAAAAAAAAAAAAAAAAAAAAAAAAAAAAAAAAGTGCAGGTTAGCTTGCCTGGGCTCGCCTGGGCGAGCCACCTCTGCACCAAAATATAAAAATGACGAAGGGGGGGACGTTTTTTATTCAAAAACTTCCCCCCCTCATTCAAAAAAGAAGGCTCACGGGACTCACGGATTTTGCAGCCCTTAGGTCACCATTTTTTGCGTTTTTGATTCCGTTTTGCTCTATTATTCGTCTCCAACAGGTAAGTACCTCATTCTTGGGCTTTCTAGCTTTCCATTGATGTATTTTGGGGCTCTAAATTGCATGTGTTTGCTAAGAAACGTGAGGGATTTATCCTCAGATTGTTGCTTGTTTTTGTTGGATTGAGGGGTTGTAAGGGATGGCCTTGGCCTAGGGTGTATTCTGAAGTGATGGCGCATGCCACATTGTCCCCATTCTCTTGATATTCGTGCCTAAACATGCGCCCACCAAGTGCTCGGTGAAATGCCTCAACGAGATATGAGCATGGTTTTGTGAGCTTTGGGTTGTGGGACTGTTTTATATGTATAGGGACAGCATGAAGGATTTAAAATGAGTGCCCGAATGCAATTCTAGGCCTAGGAACCCAAGCTTTTAATTTCAATACAAGAAAGCATGACTTACGCCTAGGAATCTAAGTTTTGGTTTTGAATGAAAAAGGCATGAATATTAGGGCATGTTTGAGAGGTTGTTATTAGAATTTAAATTTGGCTGCCCCATGAGGAATACCTTGCACCTAGGTAGCATGGAAAATACCTCTCAACGGTATGTATATATGTAAATATATATAGCATGGAAATGCCTTGCAAAATGTTGAATAAAATGCCTTGCATAATGTGAATATATATAGCATGAAGTGCCTTACAAAGTGTTGGATGGGTAGCGTAAAAGTGTTTTTCAAAATATGTGTATTTGTGAGTAGGTAACAAAAGAAGCCTTCCAAAAAATGTGTGTGTATATATATGGGATGTAGCATGAAAAGGTTTGTCAAAAAATATGTACATGGATAGGTGTCGTAAAATGCTTCACACAAAATTTTTATGTGTGCAAATACGTATGTGTCATAAAATAGCACGACCCCAATATGATTAGTTTATAAAGTGCATGTTGACACTCGGGCCATGAGAAGTGTTGTTTGGCCCTTGTTTGTAATGATTGTTATATTTCTTGTAAACTAACTTTCCAAATGTTTGCCTTCGCAGGAATGGCCCCGAGGAAGCTTGCCTCAAAGAGGTCCAGGAAGGACAAGGCGGCCGAAGGAACTAGTTCCGCCCCGGAGTACGACAGTCACCGCTTTAGGAGCGTTGTACACCAGCAGCGCTTTGAAGCCATCAAGGGATGGTCGTTTCTCCGGGAGCGACGCGTCCAGCTCAGGGACGACGAGTATACTGATTTTCAGGAGGAAATAGGGCGCCGGCGGTGGGCACCACTGGTTACTCCTATGGCCAAGATTGATCCAGAAATAGTCCTTGAATTTTATGCTAATGCTTGGCCAACAGAGGAGGGCGTGCGTGACATGAGATCCTGGGTTAGGGGTCAGTGGATCCCGTTCGATGCCGACGCTATCAGCCAGCTCCTGGGATATCCGATGGTGTTGGAAGAGGGCCAGGAATGCGAGTATGGCCAGAGGAGGAACCGGTCTGATGGGTTCGATGAGGAGGCCATCGCCCAGCTGCTATGTATGCCGGGGCAGGATTTTGCCCGGACTGCTGCAGGGAGGCGAGTGCGAATCATGCGCACCAATATGACCACCCTGACCCAGATATGGATGACGTTGCTCCTCAGCAACATCCTGCCCACCGATCATAATTCCGACCTCCCCATGCCTAAGTGTCAGCTGGTGTACGCCATCCTGACACGGATGAGCATCCATGTGGCTCAGTTAATCGCTGATGCCATCTATATTTTTGCAGGTATGGCGCCCACTAGGCACCCTTTGGACCCAGATAAGTCCAACAGGGCCCTGGGATTCCCCGCACTGATCACAGGACTCTGCCAGTCGTTCGGAGTCCCCGTCGCACCTACCAAGGTGATTCGGCCGCCTATCACCCGGGCTTTTATTGAGAAGTACTGTACCCAGAGACAGGGTCAGGGTGATGCTCCACAGGCCGCAGGCGCGCCCCCACCACCTCATCAGGCGGGCCAGGCTGGGGCATTCGACATGGAGCAGTATTTACGACATTTGGTTCGCCAGCAGGCAGCCAACCACCGAGCACATGTACGGACCCATGATTGTCTGTACCAGATGAGCCTTAGCATGCAGAGCCAGGGCTTCGCTCCTTTTTCATGCCCTACTCCAGACCAGTTCAGGGCAGAGGTTGCATGGCCCGGAGATTGGCCCGAGGCCCAAGCAGGAGGGACACCCCCAGAAGCTCCCGGCGATGGAGAAGAAGCCCACGAGGATGAGGAGATGGCTGATTTGCTTGACTTCTTGGGAGGGAGTGGAGACACGTGACTGGGAGATCCCCAGATTCATGTTTTCTTTCGTATTTCTTTTGTCATTTTTTTTTTATTATTCTATGTTATTGTTTTGACTTGAGAGACTAACGTTTGTTTTTGTTGTTTCGATTGGCATTTGTACAGCGCATGCATTTTTGTTTAGATTGGTGCGTTAGTATTTATATATCATTACTATCGATGATGTTTGAAATTCTGGAACCGTGTAGAGTTCTTCGTTTAGGAACATCGTCCAAGAGTATATATGTAAAATAAACAAAAATCATGATAAAAATAAAAATAGGGAAGGAAAGAAAATGAAATAGAAAAGGAAAGAAAATGAAATAGAAAAGAAAAGAAAGTGAAATGAAAAAGAGGGCAAATAGGGGAAGAAGGGCAAGTAAGGAAAAAGGTAGAAAGAAGGAAAAAATAGGTTGTCTAGCTAAAAAACAGCATGCTTTTGAAAAGAGACGATTTCCAACTTTTCTTTGAAAAAGTTCGTTGATCATAACCAATTTTTGGAAAATGTGTCTACACCTGAAGGGTGAATGCTGTGAAATTTCCCCGGACGCCCGAAATGGACTCGGATGAATGCACAAATTGATAAAAGAACATATTTTGGAAACATTGGGTTGATTAAAATAGAGGAAACGAATCCTGAGCCCTAGCATCACATGACCATAAAAATTTGACACTTGAGTGTCCGCATAGGTGCATGCATGACCAGTTTTGCATAAAGTTTCCAAATCATCATTTTTGCATTTGTGCCATGGAAATAATGTGGGGCGTCCCTTTTTATCCTTGAACCAAACCAAACCCTAACATGTATCATGTCTAGCCATTCTACAAGCTTTGAGCCAAAATCCTGATTCACCATAAACCTTGACCCAGGGTGAGAATGCCAATCCTTACCCTCGGAAGCAAAAAAAAAAAAGGAGAAATGAAGGAAAATTCCCCAATCAAAGAGTGGGAGAAAGCAAAAAAAAAAAGGGGAAAGAAGGAAAATTCCCCAATCAAAGAGTGGGAGAAAGCAAAAAGAAAAGAAAGGAAAATTCCCAATCAAAGAATGGGAGAAAGTAAAAAAGGAAGAAGAAGAAGGAAAGAAAGCTCCTGATCAAGGATCGAAAGAAACCAGAAGAAATGTGCAGAGAGGTCTTTGGACCAGACAATATCTGAACAGTACAGAATTGTCACCAAATGAACGAAAAAAGAAGGAAAGGGAAGCACGACCTAAAATAGTCTTCTCCCTTTGATTACCAACCAAAATCCCGTGCGCTAGCGACTTTTTTTTCTCGCCCCGCACTAAACAAAAAAAAACAGAAAAAAGAAAAAGCCAGAAAAATCAAAAGCCAAAAACACATAAAAACCGAAAGAAGAAACCATCAAAAGAACCCATTCCCAAGGGAAGCCCTATTGATCCATGATCACGCATGTAATTTTTGATTTGATAGGAAATAATTTGCAAAGTCAAGTCATGACATATCTATGGTTCGGAATTAGGATGAAACACTTACCTGTGCGAGATTGATACACTTTGAGTGGATTTCTTCTATTTTTGTCGAACCCAGTGTTTCCTCTAAATGGTCATTTAGAAACGAAATGCTAACATCCAAGATCTCATTTATGGTTATGGGGGATCCCATCAGCAGACTCTCCTTCCCTGGTAGGCGCATTGTTTGTCACTCAAATCATATGCTGCTCTAAAATCAGTTGGAATATTTGTCTCTTTGCTAAAACATGTTTGCATTTTAGTGGAGAAAACACCGAGACTTTTTCAAGTCTCACAAGTTATCCAGAACTACGTAGGTCTGAGTTCCTCATTGGAGGATACGTAGGAGCAAGAGCCTCGCTTTTGTCGACCACACCGCCTTTTGTTGCCATAACTCAAGAGCTGGTAGCCCGCGGAGATACCTTACGGTTATCCGCACCCCTTTGCTATTTAGACACAGTTGTGTCCGATGGCAAGCAGAGACCAAGTTTGGTCATTCTGCACCCAAGATACGCGGAGATACCTTACGGTTATCCGCACCCTTTTGTCATCCAGAGGCGGCGGGCCCGATGACAAGCAGAGACCAAGTTTGGTCATTCTGCACCCAAGATACGCGGAGATACCTTACGGTTATCCGCACCCCTTTGCTATTTAGACACAGTTGTGTCCGATGGCAAGCAGAGACCAAGTTTGGTCATTCTGCACCCAAGATACGCGGAGATACCTTACGGTTATCCGCACCCTTTTGTCATCCAGAGGCGGCGGGCCCGATGACAAGCAGAGACCAAGTTTGGTCATTTTGCACCCAAGATACGCGGAGATACCTTACGGTTATCCGCACCCCTTTGCTATTTAGACACAGTTGTGTCCGATGGCAAGCAGAGACCAAGTTTGGTCATTCTGCACCCAAGATACGCGGAGATACCTTACGGTTATCCGCACCCTTTTGTCATCCAGAGGCGGCGGGCCCGATGACAAGCAGAGACCAAGTTTGGTCATTCTGCACCCAAGATACGCGGAGATACCTTACGGTTATCCGCACCCCTTTGCTATTTAGACACAGTTGTGTCCGATGGCAAGCAGAGACCAAGTTTGGTCATTCTGCACCCAAGATACGCGGAGATACCTTACGGTTATCCGCACCCTTTTGTCATCCAGAGGCGGCGGGCCCGATGACAAGCAGAGACCAAGTTTGGTCATTCTGCACCCAAGATACGCGGAGATACCTTACGGTTATCCGCACCCCTTTGCTATTTAGACACAGTTGTGTCCGATGGCAAGCAGAGACCAAGTTTGGTCATTCTGCACCCAAGATACGCGGAGATACCTTACGGTTATCCGCACCCTTTTGTCATCCAGAGGCGGCGGGCCCGATGACAAGCAGAGACCAAGTTTGGTCATTCTGCACCCAAGATACGCGGAGATACCTTACGGTTATCCGCACCCCTTTGCTAGGCAGACACAGTTGTGTCCGATGGCACGCAGAGACCAAGTTTGGTCATTCTGCACCCAAGATACGCGGAGATACCTTGTGGTTATTCGCACCCATTCTTTTGCTATCTGTAAGACAGAACGCTTGATAGCATGCAGAGGCTGACACAGTCTTCTGCACCTTTTGTTCCTCCGGGGACAACAAAGTCATTTACATGCGGAAATTTCATGGTCGCCCGCGACTCTCGTCAACCGAGAGGAGCGAAATTAGTGTCATACACTGATTTTCGGGGACCTTTGCTTGATGACATGTGACCATTCTTTGGTTCTTGTGAGGTGCTTGGTACCCATCATTAGGCAATTTGTGAAATTTTGGGAACAACAAGTCATTTGCATGTGGAGATTTTATGGTCACCCGCGACTCTCGTCAAATCGGGAGGGACGAAATTAGTGTCTTATCTTTACTTTTCTTTTATCTTCAATAAAAGACAAGTAAAGAGGGGCAACTGTCATACCCTAATTTCGTCCGGGGACCTTTGCTTGATGACATGCGACCATTCTTTGGTCCTTGTGAGGTGCTTGGCACCCCTCATTAGGCAATTTATGAAATTCCAGGACATGCCGAAAAACCAAAAAAATGTTGATGCACAATCCGTAAGTTTCCGTGACACATCGGAAATCAAAAGGAAGCATCGTTGCATAATTAAGTGAGGTTCCGTAACATTCCGTAAGTCAAAAAGGGGATGATTATGTAATCCGCAAGGTTCCGTAACATTACGGAAAGAAAACAAGTATCGTTACGAAATTCGTAAGTTTCCGTAACTTTACGAAAAAAGAATCACCAAAAAACAGCAGAGGGGGGTGTACTTAGTAAAAATGGGGGTGCAAATAGCACCCAGGCCCATTTGGGCCCTCCAGAAGATTCCTCCAGAAGGCGGTTGCTTCTGGAGGAAGCAACCCTGCTCGCCTGGGCGAGCTGAGCTCGCCTGGGCGAGCTGGGCGGCAAGCATCTCCCCTATTTTGCTATAAATAGGGGAGAAAATGAAGAAGAAAAGGATCCCAGCCCCTTAGGCACTTCTCTCTCTTTGGAAATTGCTTGGAAAAATTGTTTCCGTGAAGAAAATCTAAGCCGAGGCGCTTCCGAAACGTTTCCGTAACGTTTTCCGTGAGGAATCTCGCAAAGGTTTGAACCGTTCTTCGACGTTCTTCATTCGTTCTTCATCGTTCTTCGATCTTCAACGGGTAAGTACCTCGAACCAAGCTTTTCGATTCATTCTATGTACCCGTAGTGGTCCACATTGTGTTTCGTGCATTTTGATTCTCGTTTTGTTTACTTTTTATACCCCCTGTTGACGTGCTTAAGCCATTTTACTTAAGTCATTTCTCGCTTAACTTAAAAATAAAATAAATTTCCACCGAACATTTGAATTGCATTATCCGTTAACTTCGGTTAAAATCAATTCCGACCGTTCGGTCGTGCCGTAACCACGTTGGAAATCAAAAAGAGGTAAAAAATAATATAATAATCAAAAAGACATCTTTTAGTAAAATAAAGCGGAACATCAATCGGACGTTTTCTCTTTGGGATTTCTCATTCTTAATCGAATTGATTAATAACTAAGGTGAAACTAAGGCTAAAATCAACTCGCCTAGTCAAGCTCGTCCACAAAAATAGGCTTTTGAAGTTTGTCATTTCAATTTCTCACTAAGTAAAATGGACCATTTTTAAGGTCCAACGCCTTAAAATGATCACCTCTTAAAATAAAAAGAATCACTTGATAAGAAAGAACTACGTAGGTCTGAGTTCCTCATTGAGGATACGTAGGAGCAAAAGCCCCGCTTTTGTCGACCACCCCAAGAGATCGTTAATGGTCCAATGCCTTAACGTTTCTCTCCTTTCAAAAACAAGAGATCGTTAATGGTCCAAAGCCTTAACGTTTCTCCCCTTTCAAAATCAAAAGACCGTTTAAATGGTTCAACACCTTAAATGACCTTTTGTTCAATAAAAACATACTTTGCAAAAAAGACAAAAACAACTTAACCAAACACTTTGTTCCGAAAGAACTACGTAGGTCTGATTTTCTCATCCCAAATTGAGGAATACGTAGGAGCAAAGGGAAACACCCTTGTCGACCACAAAAAAGAAAAAATATAAAAGGGTATAAAGGATATAAGAACACAAAAGGGAACATAAAAATCAAAGTCACGTTTGCACATTCAATTAAAGGCTGCCGTCCCTTGGGACGGACGTGTGGGGTGCTAATACCTTCCCCGTGCGTAAATGCAACTCCCGAACCTTTTCACTTAAAAGTTCGTAGATCGCGTCTTTTCCGGTTTTTCCGACGTTTTCCTCGAATAAACGTTGGTGGCGACTCCGCGCGTATTCCTTTCGTGGAACACGCATCCCGCGAGTCACGCGTCGCCTTCCCGCCGAAGGGTAGGTTGCGACAAACCTGAACCAACTTTCCCTAAATTTGCTGCGTTTGAAAACATTCATGCATACGCATGCATATTGTTGTGGTAAAACAGGGGCAGGATCATCTTGAGCTACCTTCTGGGGTAGAGACAAAACATGAACGGCAGAAACCAATCAAGGTAAGATAATGACGCGGTCAAGATTGGCCATACATGGTTGTTTATTACTTGCAGGTACTTAAGGACGGATGCAAGTGGGGATGGGGTCACGACCGACCGATTGTTGCCCCTTCTCTGCGCGAAACAAGTAGAGAATGTCGCTGCAAGGCAGCCCCGTATCCTTTGTATTTTGCAGTTTTCTTTTACTATTTGTTTGTTTTAAAAAGTAAAAATAAGTAATCAACGCCTAATTCTAACCTAAGTAAGTTCAAGTTAGGCAAGACGCTAATACATGAGAAGGGAGGGGACATGGTTAATGTTCCCCTCAAAAAAAAAAAAAAAAAAAAAGGTTAGCTCGCCTGGGCGAGCCACCCCTGCACCAAATTATAAGAATGACGAAAGGGGGGACGTTTTTGCATTCAAAAAACTTCTTTTCCCCTTTCAAAAGCCATACCCACGGGATTGACGAGTTTGCAGCCCTAGGGTCATCCTTTTTCGCATTTTTTGATTCCGTTTTGCGCTTTTGTTCATCACCAACAAGTAAGTGTTCCATCCCTAAGCTTTCTAGCTTTTCATTGGTGTATTTTGATCTCCTTTTGGTGCTCTAAATTGTGGGAATGTGCTCAAATATATGGGGCAATTTTGGTTTGTTTTCTTGCTTGATTAGGTTGAATTAGGGGTTTGTATGGGATGGCCCTAGGCCTATAATGCATTTTGGAACGATGGGACATGCCACATTGTCCCCGTTCTCTTGCTATTGACGCCTAAACGCGCGCCCACCAAGTGTTCGGTGAAATGCCTCAATGGCATTAGCGCGTGACTTTTGTAAGGAAACAACCCATGGGGCATTTTGGTTTGTACATATTTTTGGAATATGCATTCATTCCCGAAAAAGGCTAGAGTAATTGCCCCACATATATCCTAGGCCTGGGAACTAAAATTTTATGCAAAAAGAACACAAGAGGAGGTGCATATTGGGTAAAGTTACCCTTTTTGGCCAGCAATCAGCTATGGGCCACGCTACAATAATTTCCCTACGCCTAGATGTTTAGGAATTTTGCTCGTCATGAATGTGTAGGTTTAGAATAGGTAGCAAAATACCTTTGGCAATTTACACTTTGGATATGGTAGCAAAATACTTGGATGTATGTACATATAATTTTTGGTAGTCAAAATGTCTCACAAAAAATAATATACATATTACATGTTATGTAAAGAAAATACATTACAAAAAAATATATATACCTTTTAATTTGAATACAATTTTAGTCAGCAAAAGAAAATATACTTGAATTTGCATGCGGCTTTAGGTAGCAAAAACTTGAAAAAAAAGCATGAAATGTAGCACCTTATTGTGTAGATAGTCAAGATTTATCATAAAGTTTGTGTATGTATAGGTATTAGAAATACCAGGATGTGCACGTATGCAATTTTCGATAGCCAAAGTGCTTAGAGTATGCATGTATGTGAATTTAGCAAAGGAAATGTGTGTGATGTAGGTAACAAATACACCTTGGAAGTACATGTAAATAATCTAGGTAACGAAGCTGCCTTGATTGTATATGGGTGCATTTTTCTTAGTTAATAGAATGTCTTGTGCAAGTGAACGTTTGTAAGGAAATGTGCGCATAAGCTTGCTCTAAATTTACATTGATTGGAGGAGGTTGTATGCCATTTTTGTTTTAAGAGTAGCATCCCTTGGTAGAACTAACTTTCCAAATGTTTGCCTTCGCAGGAAATGGCCCCGAGGAAGCTTGCCTCAAAGAGGTCCAGAAAGGACAAGGCAGCCGAAGGAACTAGTTCCGCTCCGGAGTATGACAGTCACCGCTTTAGGAGCGCTGTACACCAGCAGCGCTTCGAGGCCATCAAGGGATGGTCGTTTCTCCGGGAGCGACGCATCCAGCTCAGGGACGACGAGTATACTGATTTCCAGGAGGAAATAGGGCGCCGGCGGTGGGCACCACTGGTTACTCCCATGGCCAAGTTTGATCCAGAAATAGTCCTTGAGTTTTATGCCAATGCTTGGCCAACAGAGGAGGGCGTGCGTGACATGAGATCCTGGGTAAGGGGTCAGTGGATCCCGTTTGATGCCGACGCTATCGGCCAACTCCTAGGATATCCGTTGGTGTTGGAAGAGGGCCAGGAATGTGAGTATGGCCAGAGGAGGAACCGGTCTGATGGGTTCGATGAGGAGGCCATCGCCCAGCTGCTATGTATACCGGGGCAGGATTTTGCCCGGACTGCTGCAGGGAGGCGGGTGCGAATCATGCGCACCAACATGACCACCCTGACCCAGATATGGATGACGTTGCTCCTCAGCAATATCCTGCCCACCGATCATAATTCCGACCTTCCCATGCCGAAGTGTCAGCTGGTGTACGCCATCCTGACACAGATGAGCATCCATGTGGCTCAGTTGATCGCTGATGCCATCTATATTTTTGCAGGTATGGTGCCTACTAGGCACCCTTTGGACCCAGACAAGTCCAACAGGGTCCTGGGATTCCCCGCACTGATCACAGGACTCTGCCAGTCGTTCGGAGTCCCCGTTGCACCTACCAAGGTGATTCGGCCGCCCATCACCCGGGCTTTTATTGAGAAGTACTGTACCCAGGGACAGGCTCAGGGTGATGCTCCACAGGCCGCAGGCACGCCACCACCGCCTCATCAGGCTGGCCAGGCTGGGGCATTTGACATGGAGCAGTATTTACGGCATTTGGTTCGCCAGCAGGCGGCCAACCACCGAGCACATGTACAGACCCATGATTGTCTGTACCAGATGAGCCTTAGCATGCAGAGCCAGGGCTTCGCTTCTTTTTCATGCCCTACTCCAGACCAGTTCAGAGCAGAGGTTGCATGGCCCGGAGATTGGCCCGAGGCCCAAGCAGGAGAGGCACCCCCAGAAGCTCCCGGCGATGGAGAAGAGGCCCACAAGGACGAGGAGATGGCCGATTTGCTTGACTTCTTGGGAGGGAGTGGAGATACGTGACTGGGAGATCCCCAGATTCATGTTTTCTTTCATATTTCTTTTATCATTTTTTATTCTATGTTATTGTTTTGACTTGAGAGACTAATGTTTGTTTTTGTTGTTTCGATTGTCAGTTGTACAGCGCATACATTTTTTTAGATTGTTGCGTTAGTGTTTATATATCATTACTATCGATGATGTTTGAAATTCTGGAACCGTGTAGAGTTCTTCATTTAGGAACATTGTCCAAAAAATATATATGTAAAATAAACAAAAATCATGATAAAAATAAAAATAGAAAAGAAAAAAAAATGAAATGGAAAAGAGAACAAAAGAGAAAAAAGAGAACAAGTAAAGAAAAAGAGAGCAAATAAGGAAAAAGAAAGCAAGTAAGGAAAAAGGTGGAAAAAGAGAAAATAAGTTGTCTAGCTAAAAATCGACATGCTTTTGAAAGAGATAACTTCCAACTTTTCTTTGAAAAAAAATTCACTGATCATAACCAATTTTTGAAAAAAATGTGTATACACCTGAAGGGTGAATGCTGTGAAAATTTTCCCGGACGCCCAAAATGGACTCGGATGAATGCACAAATTGATAAAAGAACATATTTTGGAAACATTGGGTTGACTAAAATAGAGGAAATGAATCCTGAGCCCTAGCATCACATGACCATAAAAATTTGACACTTGAGTGTCCGCATAGGTGCATGCATGACCAGTTTTGCATAAAGTTTCCAAATCATCATTTTTGCATTTGTGTCATGGAAATAATGTGGGGCACCCCTTTTATCCTTGAGCCAAACCAAACCCCGACATGTATCATGTCTAGCCATTCTACAAACCTTGAGCCAAAATCATGACTCACTATAATCCTTACCCTCAGAAGCAAAAAAGGAAAGAAGGAAAATTTCCAATCAAAGAGAAAGCAAAAAGAAAAGAAAGGAAATTCCCAATCAAAGAGTGGGAGAAAGCAAAAAGAAAAGAAAGGAAATTCCCAATCAAAGAGTGGGAGAAAGCAAAAAGAAAAGAAAGAAAATTCTCAACCAAAGAATGGGAGAAAGTAAAGAAAAAAAAAAGAAGAAAGCTCCTGGTCAAAGAAACCAGAAGAAATGTGCAGAGAGGTCTTTGGACCAGATAATATCTGAACAGTACAGAATTGTCACCAAATGAACAAAAAGAAGGAAAGGAAACCACGACCTAAAATGGTCTTCTCCCTTTGATTACCAACCAAAATCCCGTGCGCTAGCGACTTTTTCACCCCGCACTAAACAAAAAAACAGAAAAAGAAAAAGCCAACAAAAGTCAAAAGCCAAAAACACACAAAAGCCGAAAAACCCACCAAAAGAACTCATTCCCAAGGGAAGTCCTATTGATCCATGATCACACATGTAATTTTTGATTTGATAGGAAATAATTTGCAAATTCAAGTCAGGATATATCTATGGTTCGGAATTAGGATGAAACACTTACCTGTGCGAGGTTGATACACTTTGAGTGATTTTCTTCTATTTTTGTCGAACCCAGTGTTTCCTCTAAATGTTCATTTAGAAACGAAATGCTAACATCCAAAATCTCAGTTAAGGTTATGGGGGATTTCGTCAGCAGACTCTCCTTCCCCGGTAAACGCATTGTTTTTTTTACTCAAAAAAGCGTATGCTGCTCTAATCAGTTGGAATGTTTATCTCTTTACTAAAGCATGTTTGCATTTTAGCGAAGAAAACACCGAGACTTTTTCAAGTCTCACAAGTTATCCAGAACTACGTAGGTCTGAGTTCCTCATTGGAGGATACGTAGGAGCAAGAGCCTTGCTTTTGTCGGCCGCCCCATAATCTTTGTCATACTGACCCTGAGGTCATGTGACATGCACCCTTGTGTCATCCAGAGGCGGCGGGCCCGATGATACGCAGAGATACCTTACGGTTATCCGCACCCTTTTGTCATCCAGAGGCGGCGGGCCCAATGATACGCGGAGATACCTTACGGTTATCCGCACCCTTTTGTCATCCAGAGGCGGCGGGCCCGATGACAAGCAGAGACAAAATTTGGTCATTCTGCACCCTTGTGTCATCCAGAGGCGGCGGGCCCGATGATACGCGGAGATACCTTACGGTTATCCGCACCCTTGTGTCATCCAGAGGCGGCGGGCCTGATGATACGCGGAGATACCTTACGGTTATCCGCACCCTTTTGTCATCCAGAGGCGGCGGACCCGATGACAAGCAGAGACAAAATTTGGTCATTCTGCACCCTTGTGTCATCCAGAGGCGGCGGGCCCGATGATACGCGGAAATACCCGAGTGGTTATCCGTATAAACATTCTTTTGCTATCTGTAAGACAGAACGCTTGATAGCATGCAGAGGCTGACATAGTCTTCTGCACCTTTTGTTCCTCCGGGAACAACAAGTCATTTACATGCGGAAATTTCATGGTCGCCCGCGACTCTCGTCAACCGAGAGGAGCGAAATTAGTGTCATACACTAATTTTCGTTCGGGGGCCTTTGCTTGATGACATGCGACCTTTCTTTGGTCCTTGTGAGGTGCTTGGCACCCATCATTAGGCAATTTGAGAAATTCCGGGAACGACAAGTCATGGTCACCCGCGACTCTCGTCAACCGAGAGGAGCGAAATTAGTGTCATACACTAATTTTCGTCCGGGGACCTTTGCTTGATGACATGCAACCTTTCTTTGGTCCTTGTGAGGTGCTTGGCGCCCATCATTAGCCAATTTGTGAAAATCCGGGAACGACAAGTCATGGTCACCCGCGACTCTCGTCAACCGAGAGGAGCGAAATTAGTGTCATACACTAATTTTCGTCCGGGGACCTTTGCTTGATGACATGCAACCTTTCTTTGGTCCTTGTGAGGTGCTTGGCGCCCATCATTAGCCAATTTGTGAAAATCCGGGAACGACAAGTCATGGTCACCCGCGACTCTCGTCAACCGAGAGGAGCGAAATTAGTGTCATACACTAATTTTCGTCCGAGGGCCTTTGCTTGATGACATGCGACCTTTCTTTGGTCCTTGTGAGGTGCTTGGCACCCATCATTAGGCAATTTGAGAAATTCCGGGAACGACAAGTCATGGTCACCCGCGACTCTCGTCAACCGAGAGGAGCGAAATTAGTGTCATACACTAATTTTCGTCCGGGGACCTTTGCTTGATGACATGCGACCTTTCTTTGGTCCTTGTGAGGTGCTTGGCGCCCATCATTAGGCAATTTGTGAAAATCCGGGAACGACAAGTCATGGTCACCCGCGACTCTCGTCAACCGAGAGGAGCGAAATTAGTGTCATACACTAATTTTCGTCCGGGGGCCTTTGCTTGATGACATGCGACCTTTCTTTGGTCCTTGTGAGGTGCTTGGCACCCATCATTAGGCAATTTGTGAAAATCCGGGAACAACAAGTCATTTGCATGTGGAGATTTTATGGTCACCCGCGACTCTCGTCAAATCGAGAGGAACGAAATTAGTGTCTTATCTTTACTTTCCTTTTATCTCCAATAAAAGACAAGTAAAGAGGGGCAACTGTCATACCCTAATTTCGTCTGGGGACCTTTGCTTGATGACATGCGACCTTTCTTTGGTCCTTGTGAGGTGCTTGGTACCCATCATTAGGCAATTTGTGAAATTCCAGGACATGCCGAAAAACCAAAAAAATATTGATGCACAATCCGTAAGTTTCCGTGACACACCGGAAATCAAATGGAAGCATCGTTGCATAATTAAGTGAGGTTCTGTAACATTCCGTAAGTCAAAAAGGGGATGATTATGTAATCCGCAAAGTTCCGTAACATTACGGAAAGAAAACAAGTATCGTTACGAAATTCGTAAGTTTCCGTAACTTTACGAAAAAAAGAATCACCAAAAAAAGCAGAGGGTGTGTACTTAGTAAAAATGGGGGTGCAAATAGCACCCAGGCCCACTTGGGCCCTCCAGAATATTCCTCCAGAAGGCTGTTGCTTCTGGAGGAAGCAACCTGGCTCGCCTGGGCGAGCTGGGCGGCAACCACCTCCCCTATTTTGCTATAAATAGGGTAGGAAGTGAAGAAGAAAGGGGTTCAGCCCCTTTGGCACTTCTCTCTCTTTCGAATTTGCTTGGAAAAATTGTTTCCGTGAAGAAAATCTAAGCCGAGGCGCTTCCGAAACGTTTCCGTAACGTTTTCCGTGAGGAATTTCGCAAAGGTTTCAACCGTTCTTCGACGTTCTTCATTCGTTCTTCATCGTTCTTCGATCTTCAACGGGTAAGTACCTCGAACCAAGCTTTTCGATTCATTCTATGCACCCATGGTGGTCCACATTGTGTTTTGTGCATTTTTATTCTCGTTTTGTTTACTTTTTATACCCCCTGTCGACGTGCTTAAGCCATTTTACTTAAGTCATTTCTCGCTTAACTTAAAAATAAAATCAATTTCCACCGAACGTTTGAATTGTATTATCCGTTAACTTCGGTTAAAATGAATTCCGACCG
Source organism: Glycine max (assembly GCF_000004515.6). NCBI lineage: Eukaryota > Viridiplantae > Streptophyta > Magnoliopsida > Fabales > Fabaceae > Glycine > Glycine max. The sequence continues at coordinate 24,700,306 of NC_038251.2, read as the reverse complement.
TTCGGTCGTGCCGTAACCACGTTGGAAATCAAAAAGAGGTAAAAAATAATATAATAATAAAAAAAAAACATCTTTTAGCCAAATAAAGCGGAAAATCAATCGGACGTTTTCTCTTTGGGATTTCTCATTCTTAATCGAATTGATTAATAACTAAAGTGAAACTAAGGCTAAAATCAACTCGCCTAGTCAAGCTCGTCCACAAAAATAGGCTTTTGAAGTTTGTCATTTCAATTTCTCACTAAGTAAAATGGGTCATTTTTTAGGTCAAACGCCTTAAAATGATCACCTCTTAAGCAAAAAGAGAATCACTTGATAAGAAAGAACTACGTAGGTCTGATTTCCTCATCGCAAATTGAGGAATACGTAGGAGCAAAGGGAAACACCCTTGTCGACCACAAAAAGAGAAAAATATAAAGGGTATAAAGGATATAGAGACATAAAAAGGGAACATAAAAAATCAAAGTCATGTTTGCACATTCGATTAAAGGCTGCCGTCCCTTGGGACGGACGTGTGGGGTGCTAATACCTTCCCCGTGCGTAAATACAACTCCTGAACCTTTCACTTAAAAGTTCGTAGATCGCGTCTTTTCCGGTTTTTCTGACGTTTTCCTCAAATAAACGTTGGTGGCGACTCTGCGCGTATTCCTTTCGTGGAACACGCATCCCGCGAGTCTCGCGTCGCCCTCCCGCCGAAGGGTGGGTTGCGACAGGTAGGTTGCGACAGTTGGCGACTCCACTGGGGACTGTTTTTAGAGAGTTAGGCGAATCAATCAGTGTGCATTCCTTACCATGACTTCTCCTTTGTTAGTTTCCCTTTATTTTTCTTATGTCCTTGTGTATAACTCTTTTATGTTTTTAGTATGTTTTTTTTTAAATGTATGTATGAGATAGATGTTCATTCATTTGATGCACACAAACACCAACACCTTTTTGTACACACGGTGAGTTGAAAAGGGGCCTATACCCGGGTCCGTGGGAACATAAGGAGTGGAGGTGAATCTGTGGTCATGCTGGGTCTTCGACTTTCTTGATAATAGTGAAACCTCATATAGAGTTTTCCTCTTTGATAACATATTGTTGTTGGTAGTCCCTACTGCCGCAATATGTTTTTTCGAAGGGGATGATACCTCTAGAAACCATCAAGAGAGATATGACCACCTTGGGAATTATCAGTAAAAGCCTTTTAGTTCCTCCCGACGTGGCAAACACGTCGCGTGCCTTCTAAACACTGCCATGCATGTAACCTAAAATGTCATGTATGCCTACGCTGTGTGATTTATTTGAGGATATTGCCATGTTTTGTGCATCTCCTTGTTACCCTTCTCCCTTTTTTTCGCATTTGCATCATGTCATCGTGCATGGGTTGTGTCTTAATCCCCTCACTTTGTCACGAGAAGACGGAAGGTCTGTGTCGCCTTCTTAAATGCATGCATCGGACGCTATGCTGCCTGAATGTTGTATCTAAGAAAGAGATGATCTCCCGGGCTCTCGTATCCGTAAAATGCATTTGTGCCATACGCATTTCTTCATGCATTCATCCATTTGACCTATGATAGATGTTGGAGTCTTGATTCGCACTGGTTTTTATTCCACTTTAGTAAGAACATGGGATTGAGCCGGCCGCCTTCGCTTAAAAAGAGGTTCTATCAAGTCAAGGTCAAGAGCCTAGGAGTCGCCAGTCTGAAAGAGTTAGGAAGTTGATGGGTCAGCTCCAGTGACAAGCCTTTCGCAAAGCTTACGGTAAGATCTAGGACCTAACCATGGCAGAGGTCTCCACGGAGGCCATTGCCTCCCTCACCCAATATTATGACCAGCCTTTGAGGTGCTTCACCTTTGGGGACTTCCAGTTAACACCCACGGTGGAAGAGTTTCAAGAGATCCTAGGATGCCCTCTGGGAGGAAGGAAACCATACCTCTTCTCGGGATTCTATCCCTCCTTAGCTAGAATTTCTAAAATAGTCAAAATCTCGACACAGGGATTAGACCGCGGGAAGCAAGTCGAAAATGTGTTGGTTGGGGTACCAAGGAAATGTTTGGAAGCAAAGGCGAGAGTCTTGGCAAGTCAAGGCGAATGGGCCCCATTCATGGACATCTTGGTACTTTTGATCTTCGGGGTGGTCCTCTTTCCAAATGTGGATGGGTTGGTGGACCGGGCAGCGATTGATGCTTTTCTCGCCTTTTACGACCGCAAAGAAATCCCGTTTGTCGTTATCTTAGCCGATCTATATGACACATTCGGCCGAAGATGTGAGAAGAACAATGCAAGGATTGTTTGCTATATGTCGGCCTTCTACGTATGGTTGGTTTCACACTTCTTTCGCCAAGAGATGAGACACGTTTACCCGTTAGAAGGCCTCCGCTCATGCATTGAGAAAAAAGAGGCAAATTGGGACCGACTCTTAGCGAACAAAGAAGGAGCATCTGTCAATTGGTTCCCCCGATGGAAGGAAGAACTGGGATTCTTATTTCGTGTGGGAAATTTCCAAATGTTCCCTTGATGGGGACAAGGGGTTGCATCAATTACAATCCTGTCCTCGCTATAAGACAACTTGGTTACCCTATGAGAGAAGCACCATCAGAGGAAGGCCTCATACCTTTTATTACACGAGGTTTCAATAGCACCAACGTGGGGGTGCTTCAGAGGGTCCACAAGGCATGGGAAATGTCGCAAAGAAAGGACAATGAACTTAGGGGGAGTAGCAACGGGCCCATCGGCGGTTACCATAGGTGGTTGAAAGCCTACGCACAAGATATGGATTGGCTTTCGAGTTTGAGGAACACTAAGGGGGTGGAGGTTGAAACTCCAGAAGAAGACGAAGAGGTACATGCCCTCAAGACAGAACTTGAGAAAGCCCAAACAGTCAAAGAAAAGTTCAAGTCAGCAGCTGTTAGGATCCGAAAGGAGAATGCCGAACTGAGAGACGTCAATATAGCCACCACCAAGGCCTTAGAACAAGAGACCAAGAGGGCCTGTAGGGAAGAACATTACCGAAACAAATTCCGAGGGGCTCTGTGGGGCAGTAACAGCGAGCTCAAGATCCGAAGAGAGGAAAGGGACCAATTGCGAGTAGACGGTTTGATCCTGAAGGATGAATTGAGGGTTTGCCTAAGGTCCAAGAGGAGCTTGTCTTAGCGGTTATGCGAGACCGAAACCAACATGTTAGCCATCATCAGCAAGTACCAAGAAGAATTAAATCTAGCCACGGCCCACGAGCACTAAGTAGCGGACGAATACGCCCGAGTGTACCTGGAAAATGAGGCTAGAGGAAGGGTGATTGACTCGTTGCATCAAGAAGCAACGATGTGGATGGACCGGTTTGCTTTTACTTTGAACAGGAGTCAAGAGCTTCCCCGATTGCTGGCAAAGGCCAAAGCTATGGCAGACACCTACTCCGCCCCCGAGGAGATCCACGGGCTCCTCCGCTATTGTCAGCACATGATAGACTAGATGGCCCATATAATTAGGAGCCATTAGGGAGTTTATATTGTTACTCAGATCTTGACTAGTTATAACTTTCTGAATAAAACGAGTTTATCCCATGATTTTACTCCAAAGAAAAACAGTGCGAATCAGATCACTCCTACATTCCATCTCTAGCATACATTCATTTCTCATTACGTACTCCTCACATTTGGTCTTTTTAGGAAAGACACCATAACTAAGCGCGCCCCAAGGCATCCTTATCGCACCAGATCCAAATCTAGGACGATGGGTGACCTAGAGGAAGTACAGGAACAGACGAAGGCCAACATGTCGGCTTTGAAAGAACAAATGGCTTTCAAGATGGATGTCATGCTGGGAATGAAACAACTAATGGAGAGTAACGCGGCCACTGCCGCCACTGTTAGTTCGGCTGCCGAAGCAGACCCAACTCTCCCAACTGCCGCGCACCACCCTATTCTGAACATGGTGGGACGAGAGAGAAGAACACCGGGGCACATCAGCAACCCCCATCCGGGGTACAACCGAGGAGCTTACCCCTACGATTTACCAACTAATTACACACCACCAGTCATACGTGACGACGCGGGTCACGTTCCTCCCCTCATCCTTGAAGGGGAGCCTCCTCGACATTCAGACGAGGTCCACGAGGATCATCGAGAGCATGCTCAGGGAGATGCCGACTCCTACTCCCCGTTTCCCGTCGAGGGACCGGCGCCCAATGCATTACCTTAACCCAACATCACGGGAGAACCTCGAAACCACCCAATGCAGCCACTGTTTCTGTCCGTGGGAGGGCCACCCCGGGCAGCGGAAGGAAAGGGGAAACTCGATCTCATTGAAGAAATATTAAGGGATGTTGAAGGGTTCGGCGATTATTTGTTCACAAACATGACCGACCTATGCCTGGTACCAGACGTCGTCATCCCTCCAAAGTTCAAAGTACCTGACTTCGATAGGTACAAAGGGACGACTTGTCCTAAGAATCACCTAAAAATGTATTGTCGCAAGATGGGTGCGTATTCCAGGGACGAGAAGTTATTGATGCATTTCTTTCAAGATAGTTTGGTCGGGGCAGCGGTCATCTGGTACACTAATCTAGAAGCTTCCCGCATCCGCACCTGGAAGGATCTGATTACCGCCTTCCTTAGGCATTATCAGTACAACTCTAACATGGCTCCCGACCTGACTCAGCTGCAAAACATGATTAAACGGGAAAGCGAGTCCTTTAAAGAATACGCTCAGCGTTGGAGGGACCTGGCAGCGCAAGTAGCCCCTCCCATGGTTGAGAGGCAAATGGTTACTATGATGGTGGATACCTTGCCTGTATTTTACTATGAGAAATTAGTGGGCTACATGCCTTCCAGCTTCGCGGACTTGGTCTTCGCAAACCCCCCACGGTACCCACCAATATGCGCAACATCACTCAACCAAGGGTGCCCACACCCCCACACGGGGGAGCTCTCCGGACTCCAGCTCCGACTCGGCCTCACCCGGCCAACAACGCTCACTTTGGCGCAAACACGGCAAGGAACTTTTCGCCAAGGTAGGCACAGATCTTCGCCCCGATCCCAATGACATATGGGGAACTCTTGCCATCTCTCATCGCCAACCAACTGGTCGTGGTTGTCCCGAGAAAGATCTTCTAGTCCCCGTTCCCAAAGTGGTATAACCCTAGCGCGACCTGCGCATACCATGGGGGGACCCCGGGCCACTCGATCGAACAGTGCTTGGCCTTGAAAAGCAAGGTCCAAAGCTTGATAGAGGCCGGGTGGTTGACTTTTCAAGAGGACAGGCCCAACATAAAAACAAACCCGTTTTCCAATCATGGAGGGGGGGGGGGGCAGTTAATGCCATCGAGGTGAGTAGGTCACACAGGCCCAAGCTTTTGGAGGACGTAAAGACCCCCAAAAGGTTTATCAACAAGGCCTTGCAAAAGGTGGGCATGATTCCCTGCGGCGGGCGCAGAGAAGACTCTTGCTTAATGCATCCAGGTGTACTCCATGACATGGAAACATGTACGGTAGTAAGAGATCTATTACAATGGATGATAGACCAAGGCCGGCTTGAGGGTGGCAGTGAGAGGGAGGAGGAACAACATGTATACATGCAGTCGGTAGATGAAGAAGGACCTAAAAAGCCTAAACCCTTGGCAATACACTTCACCAGGAACACGGCTCCCCAAAGACCTCAACACCCCTCGGCAGTGTCGGGCAGTAGATCTATTTCGTTTCCTTACGAGAACAGCCACGCAGTTCCATGGAGGTATGCCTTTTCGGGTGGTAGGAAGGAAGAAGCTACCGATATCAGCTCACTATCGGCCAAAGTGACCAATATCACTGGGCTGAGCGGCATAACCCGTAGCGATCGCGTGTTCGCACCCCCTAGCCTGCCGATACAGCTCACAAACACTAAAGGGAAAGCAAGGATGATGGAAGGACAAAATGTCAAAGTGATCCCCGCACCGACGAGGATGCTCCGATGAAGGATCTTTCCGAGGGAAAAGAGGGTTGTGGCAAGAAAGAGGTATCACTCGAGGTGGCCGACGAGTTCCTCCGCATTATCCAACAAAGCGAGTTCAAAGTCATTGAACAACTTAACAAAACCCCAGCTAGAGTGTCCCTTCTGGAACTGCTCATGAGCTCTAAGCCTCATCGAGCTTTGCTGGTAAAGGTCTTGAATGAAGCTCACATAGCCCAAGACATCTCCGTAGAAGGCTTTGGGGGAATCGTCAATAACATCACAGCCAACAACTACTTCACCTTCGCTAAAGAGGAAATCCCCGCTGAGGGGAGAGGACATAACAGGGCTTTGCATGTGTCAATCAAATGCATGGAACACGTTATGGCCAAAGTACTCATCGGCAATGGCTCAAGCCTGAATGTGATGCCCAAAAGCATGATGGAGAAATTTCCATTTAACGTTTCCCATCTAAGGCCAAGTTCCATGGTGGTCTGTGCCTTCGACGGCAGCCGCCGAGAGGTAAGGGAAGAGATGGACCTCCCAGTACAGATAGGGCCTCATACCTGCCAGGTTACATTCCAAGTGATGGATATCAACCCGGCCTACAACTGTCTTTTGGGGCATCCATGGATCCACTCAGTGAGAGTCTTCCCCTCCACACTCCACCAAAAGCTGAAGTTTGTAGTGGAAGGACATTTGGTCATAGTATCAGGTGAGGAAGACGTCCTGGTAAGTTTTGCTTCCTCTATGCCATACGTGGAAGCCGCGGAAGAGTCATTGGAAACAACTTTCCAATCTTTTGAGGTAGTAAGCATCGCCTCCGTAGATTCCCTCTCTAGGCAGCCCTGCCTGTCCAATGTGGCAATGATAGTGGCCCGGGTGATGCTGGGGCACGGCTACGAGCCCAGAATGGGTTTGGGCAAGAACAACGGTGGCAGGACCAGCTTGGTAAGCACCAGAGGAAATCGCGGGAAGTTTGGGTTAGGCTATAAACCTACGCAGGCCGACATAAGGAAAAATATCTCGGAAAGGAAGAACAAAGGCTAGGGCCCACGATTGGGACAGCGAGCCAAAGAGGCCCCACCGTGCCACGTCAGTAGGAGCTTCATAAGTGCGGGTTTAAGAGGCAAAGGTCAAGTCATCGCGATATGCGATGATGACTCCCCGAGGAGATCAGATTTGGTATGGTCATGCCCTCTCGGTTTCCAACTAGGAAATTGGCGGGTGGAGGAACGCCCAGACGTTTACGCGACAAGCATAATGTAACCTTTTGTAGCTTTAAAACTCTACGGTTGGGCCTAGGCTTTAGAGTTTCCTTTTGTTAAGGTATTATGTTTTTTGTTCTTGAAGTTATAATATAAAGATCTTTCTTCATCTGATCTTTTGCCTCTACACATTCTCATTCATTTGCATGTTTATTTCCTTGTTACGCTTAAAACGATACAGATCCAACGATGAGTCCTGTGAAGGTACTAATACTGGGGACCCGGCCGTCGATTTCGAGCAAGAAGCAAGTCGGACGGAGAATGAAGAGGACGAGAATGTGGGGCTTCCCCCGGAGCTGGAGAGGACAATCGCTCAGGAGGATCAAGAGATGAGGCCGCATCAAGAAGAGACAGAACTCGTAGACTTAGGAATTGGCAATGGGAAAAAGGAAGTAAAAATAGGCATGGTTATGACCGCACCCGTCCATAAAGAATTAATGGCCCTGCTAAGAGACTACCAAGACATCTTTGCCTGGTCGTACCAAGATATGCTCGGTTTGAGATCGTACAACACAGACTACCTCTGAATCTTGAGTATTCCCCAGTAAAACAAAAATTAAGGTGGATGAAGCCTGAGACATCCCTGAAAATAAAAGAAGAAGTGAAGAAACAATTTGACGCTAGCTTTTTGGCTATTGCTCGGTACCCGGAATGGGTTGCCAACATTGTACCAGTCCCTAAGAAGGATGGGAAGGTACGAATGTGTGTGGATTATCGGGACCTAAATCAAGGCAGTCCCAAAGACAATTTCCCTCTGCCGCACATCGATGTCCTCGTGGATAATACGAACAATTTCGCTTTGTTTTCCTTCATGGACAGTTTCTCCAGCTACAGTCAGATAAAGATGGCGCCAGAGGATATGGAAAAGACCACTTTCGTCACCCTGTGGGGGACGTTCTACTATAAAGTGATGTCCTTTGGGCTCAAGAACACCGGGGAAACCTATCAACGGGCTATGGTGGCTTTGTTCCACGACATGATGCACCGAGAAATCGAAGTCTATGTAGACGACATGATCGCCAAGTCTAAAACTGAGGAACCTTGTCAATCTGCGGAAGTTGTTCGAAAGGCTTAGGAAGTATCGATTGAGGGTGAACCTCGCTAAGTGCACCTTCGGGGTCAAGTCAGGAAAATTACTGGGTTTCATTGTAAGTCAGAAAGGAATAGAGGTGGACCCCGAAAAGGTAAAAGCCATCCTTGAGATGCCAAAACCACGTACCAAGAAGCAGGTCCGAGGTTTCCTAGGGCGTTTGAACTACATTGCCAAATTCATGTCACAGCTCACCGTTCATGAGCCACTGTTCAAGCTCTTACACAAGAACAAATCCATCCACTAGAACGAGGACTGTCAAGAGGCGTTTGGAAAGATCAAACAGTGCCTCATGAACCCTCCCGTGCTTATGCCGCCAGTGCTCAGGAAACCTCTCATCTTGTATATGACGATTTTGGACGAGTCAATGGGGTGCATGCTGGGGCAACATGACAAGTCTGGGAAAAGAGAGCGAGCCGTCTACTACTTGAGTAAGAAGTTCACGGCCTGTGAGATGAACTACTCCCTGCTGGAAAGGACATGTTGTTCTTTAGTCTGGGTGCCCCACCGTTTAAGACAGTACATGCTGAGCCAAACCACCTGGCTGATATCCAAGATGGACCCGGTCAAGTACATCTTTGAGAAGCCTGCTCTCACGGGACGGATCGCCCGGTGGCAGGTTTTGCTATCCGAGTTCGATATAGTCTATGTCACCCAAAATGCGATAAAGGGAAGCACCTTGGTAGACTATTTGGCTCAGTAGCCTCTCAATGATTATCAACCCATGCATTACGAGTTCCCGGATGAGGACATCATGGCCTCATTTGAAGAAAATCTAGATGAGGACAGGGACAAGTGGATCATGTGGTTTGATGGAGCGTCAAACGTTCTAGGCCATGGCGTTGGGGCAACATTGGTCTCTCCGGACAATCAATGTATACCTTTCACGGCCAGGCTGAGGTTTGACTGCACCAATAACATGGCTGAATACGAAGCATGCGCTTTGGGCATCCAGGCAGCAATTGACTTCAACGTCAAGCTACTCAAGGTGTACGAAGACTCAGCGCTGGTGATTCACCAGCTGAGAGGAGAATGGGAGACTAGGGACCACAAACTGATACCCTACCAGGCCTATATCATGGAATTGGCTGAGTTCTTTGATGAGATCTCCTTCCATCACGTTCCCCAAGAGGAAAATCAAATGGCGAATGCACTAGCCACTTTAGCGTCCATGTTCCAGCTGACACCGCACGGAGACCTACCGTACATTGAGTTCAGGTGTCACGGCAAACTCACACATTGTTGTTTGGTGGAAGAAGAGCGAGACGATAAGCCTTGGTATTTCGATATCAAGCGATACGTTGAAAGCAAAGAGTACCCACCGGAGGCTTCCGACAACGACAAGAGGACATTAAGGAGATTGGCGGCTGATTTCTTCTTGAACAGAAGCATACTATACAAGAGAAACCATGACATGGTTTTGCTCCGATGCGTGAACACTAAAGAAGCTAAGAGCATGTTGGGGGAGGTCCATGAGGGTTCTTTCAATATGCACGCTAATGGGCACGCCATGGCTAGGAAGATCATAAGGGTGGGCTACTATTGGCTCACCATGAAGATCGATTACTGTCTCCATGTGAGGAAGTGTCACAAATGCCAGACGTTTGCGAACAATGTCAACGCTCTGCCCTTGCCTCTGAATGTTTTGGTCACACCATGGCCATTTTCCATGTGGGGAATAGATGTGATCGGGGCCATAGAGCCAAAAGCTACAAACAGACATCGTTTCATCCTAGTGGTGATCGATTACTTCACCAAGTGGGTCGAAGCTGCTTCGTACGCTAGCGTCACGAGGAGTGTGGTGGTCAGGTTCATCAAGAGGGAGATTATCTGTCGGTATGGTTTGCCGAGGAAGATTATCACAGACATCAGCACCAACTTGAATAATAAGATGATGGGGGAAATGTGCGAGGAGTTTAAGATCCAACACCATAATTCCACACCCTACAAGCCCAAGATGAACGGAGCAGTGGAGGCAGCCAACAAGAATATCAAAAAGATTATCCAGAAGATGATCGTGTCATACAAGGATTGGCACGAGATGCTCCCATTCGTGCTACATGGTTACCAAACCTCATTGCGCACATCAAATGGGGCAACGCCGTTCTCGTTGGTATACTGGATGGAGGCTGTGCTACCATTTCAGGTGGAAGTCCCGTCATTAAGAATCTTGGCGGAGTCCAGATTAAAGGAGTCAAAATGGGCCCAAGCACGTTTCGATCAGCTTAATCTCATAGAAGGCAAGTGTTTGGCCGTCATGAGCCACAGGCGTTTATATCAGAAACGAGTAAAGAATGCTTTTGACAAGAAGGTACGCTCGCACAGGTTCAGCGAAGGGGACCTGGTACTGAAGAAAGTCTCCCATGCCCTGAAATACAATAGGGGAAAGTGGGCCCTGAACTACGAAGGGCCTTTCGTCGTAAAAAGGGCTTTCTCCGAAGGGGCCCTTGTGCTTGCCAACATGGATGACGAGGAACTACCTTCACCCGTGAACTCCGACGTTGTCAAGCGATACTACGCTTAAGATCTGGGGCAATTAAGGAAGTTGATGCATGTTTTTATTTTCTTTGGTTTCCCCCTGGGATTCCTGTCCTCTGTAATTTTCTCATCGTAGTCTTTTAAAGAACGTAGGATTGGGGTTTTGTTGTTCTGATCCTCGCTTTGTGCCTTAAAAGATGCGTAGTCTTTAATGACCCGAGCCTTTTCGCTCAATCCATGGGGATGCCCTAAGTGCTTAATTGAAACTAAACCCGACAAGCTTTTGCTAAAGAATTATTGCATTTGAAAACGCTCATGCATATGCATCTACATGCATATTTGTTATCTTGTGACAGGGACAAGATCATTTTAAGCAATGGTCAAATACCGCACCAAATCCAAGACATAGATGAATCGAGGTAAGTGGTAACGTGACCACGATTTGCTGCGCAATGTCATTTCTTGCTTTCAGATACTTGGGGACGGGCACGAATGGACGCTAGGCCCATGATCAACAGATCGTTGTCCTGTGTCCAGCTCCAGACAATCGAGAAGCGCTACTGGGAGGTAGCCTAGTATCCTTTAAATTCCTACCTATTATTATCGTTGTTTCTTTAAGATGATGATCGGATGCCTAACTTACCCTAGGGGTTTCGAGTAAGCGAACACTGACCCATAGAGAGCGCGTATTTTCTTTGCAAAAAAAAAGTACAGGGTTAGCTCGCCTGGGCGAGCACCCCTGCCCAGAAAACATAAAAACAAGGGGAGGGTGAGTTTCTCTCCACCCAAAACTCCCCTCCCTCATTCAAAAATGGAGCACCCATGGGATTTACGGTTTTTTGACCCTAGGCCACCATTTTTGTGCTTTTGCTTCCATTTTTAGTGTCTTTGATCACTCCATACAAGTAAGTACATTATCCTTTGGCCTCTAGTTTTCCATTGATGCCTTTTTATGCTATAAATTGTACATGATTTGACCAATTTCGTGAGACAATTTGGGGCAAATTCATGCTTTGATTCATTGAATTAGGGGGTTGTAGGGGATGGCCTTAGGCCTAAGTTGTATTCTAAAATGATTGGGCAAGCCACATTGCCCCCATTCCTTTCTTATTTTTACCCAAAAGTGTGCCCACCGAGTGTTCGGTGAAATGCCTCAATGGCATTCGCGCACAAATTTGTGAAGTTTGCTTATAGAATGGGTTTGTGCATGCATGGTTGCCATTTTTGGATGCGTGGATAGCTTGCGGAGTTTAGGGTAAAAGCCGAAATGTGACTTAGGCCTAGGAACCCAAGCCTTTGGTTTTGAGTCCAAGAAAGCATGAAAATGAGAGCATGTTGGTGAGGATTCCCTTTTTAGGCCAACACTTGGTTTGGGCTATACCATGATGATTTCTTTGTACCTAGATGGTGTGAAAATGTTGTTCACCATGTACATGAGTATATAGAGTAGGTAGCCAAGTGCTTTGTGAGTGTGCATGTATGTTGAATATGGCACAAAAATGCTTCTCAAAATAGGAATATATGACAAGAAATTACCTTTCAAAAAATATATATATGAATTAGTAATACAAAAATTGTTTTTTTCCAAATAAGTGTAAATATGTGTGTACATACATAGCATGAAGCTGCCTCTCAGGTGTATGACCATGTGTGTGAATAAAATGTGAACATATAGCAAAAATGTCGTTCAAATGAAGTAGATAGGTGGCAAAAATGCTTGGCAAAATATATGTGTATGTTTAGATAAGTAGGCAAGGTGCGCTGCAAAATGTGTATATCGGATAGTTTTGCTTGTAGCATAAGGAAATTCTTTGCAAACAAAAGTAGGTGCATCTCATAAAATGTCATTCACCAAAGGAAAGATGTGTGTAAATGTATGTATGTCCTAGGTAAACCCGCGCGTTAATGCGTAAGGTTTTCTTTTAAAATTCACGTTGATAGTCGCATTTTGTTGGAAAGAAGTGTACGCTATTTTTGCTTGATTTGGCTTTCGTTTTAATTGGTTTTCTTGAACTAACTTTCCGAATGTTATTTTTTTTCGCAAGAAATGGCTCCGAAGAAACTCTCCACGAAGAAGTCTGGAAGGGACATCACTGGAGAAGGCTCCAGTGCCACCTCAGAGTTTGATAGTCACCGTTTCCGGAGAGCCAAGCACCTACAGCGCTTCGAGGCCATCAGAGGATGGTCATTCCACAGGGAGAGGCGTGTCCAGCTCAGGGAGGATGAGTACTCGGACTTCCAGGAGGAGATAGCTCGTAGGCATTGGAAACCTCTAGTGACTCCCATGGCCAAGTTCGACCTTGAGATAGTCCTAGAGTTCTATGCTAATGCCTGGCCCACGAAGGAGGGAGTTCGGGACATGCGCTCGTTGGTAAGGGGTCAGTGGATTCCCTTCGACGCAGATGCCCTCAGCCAGTTCTTGGGTGACCCGCTAATTTTGGAGGAAGACCAGCAGTGTGAATTCAACCAGAGGAGGAGCCAGGCAGATAGTTTCGATGAGGAAGCCATCGCCCAGCTGCTATGCATACCGGGGCAGGATTTCGCCCGGACCGCTGCAGGGAGGCGGGTGCAGATCATGCGCACCAGTATGACTACTTTGACCCAGATATGGATGACACTTCTGCTCAGCAATGTCTTGCCTAGCAACCACAACTCCGACCTCCCTCTGCCTAAGTGCCAGTTGGTGTATGCCATCCTGACACGGATGAGCGTTCACGTGGCCTAGGTGATTGCTGATGCCATTTATTTGTTTGCAGGAATGGCGCCGACTAGGCACCCTCTGGACCCAGAGAAGTCCAATAGGGCCCTGGGATTTCCGGCTTTGATCACGGGCCTCTGCCAGTCCTACGGAGTACCTGTCACCCCCAGCAAGGTAATCTGACTACCGATCACCCGAGCCTTCATCGAGAAGTACTGCACGCCTGGGCAGGCACAGGGTAACGCACATCAGGCCGCGGGCGCACCGCCACCACCTCAGCAGGCCGATCTGGCTGGACCATTGGGCGTGGAGCATTATATATAGCATTTGGTTTGCCAGCAGGCGGCCAACCACCATGGACAGGTGCAGATACATGAGTGTCTCTACCAGTTCAGCCTCAATCAGCAGGGGCAGGGTTCAGCCCTTTTTGTATGCCCTACCCCGGAGCAGTTTGGGGCTGAGGTCGCATGGCCTGGAGACTAGCCCGATGCCCAGGCAGGGGAGGAGCCTGCAGGATCCCCCGGTGAGGCGGATGAATCCCATATGGATGAAGATATGACTGACCTGCTAGGTTTCTTGGGAGGGAGTGGAGCCACATGACCAAGGTAGCCGCACATTTTTGTTATTAACATTACTGCTTTCAGTTATTGTTTTTGTTGCCATCTAACATTATTGCTTTCAGTTATTGTTTTTGTTTCCGCTATGATCTGGCATTACAGCTCTCAGTTATTTTGTCACTATTTTTGTTGCGACTTACCATTGCATTCTTTTCCATTTGCTTTGTGATTTGACGTAGGTAGGCCGTGTGTGCCCTCATCCGCACGACCTTTTCAGAAAGAGGAAATAAATAAATAATAATAACTTAATAGATGAAGAATAAATAAAAAATAAAATTGGTTAGCTAAAAAGTCAACATGCTGTTGAAAAGAAAATAACTTCCCGCTTTTCTTTGAACAAAAATTCACCGATCAAAACAAAGGGTTTTTGTTGGAAAACGTGTATACACCTGAAGGGTGAATGCTGTGAAAATTTTCCTGAACACTCATAATGGACTCGGATGAATGCATTAATTGATAAAGGAGCATATTTTGGAAACATTGGGTTGACTTAAATAGGAAAAAATGAATCCTGAACCCTAGTGTCACATGACCATAAGAACTTGATGCTTGAGTGTCCACATAGGTGCATGCATGACTAGTTTTGCATAAAATTTCCTAATCATCAGTGTTGCATGTGTATCATGGAAATAATGTGGGACATCTCCTTTTTCCTGAACCGCTGGCCAAACCAACATCCTGACATATATCATGTCCATCCATTCTACAAGCCTTGAGCCAAAATCCTAACTTACCATAAACCCTACCCTCGGAAGAAAACAAAAAAAAGAGAAGAAAGTTCCCAATCAAAGATCGGAAGAAAGCAAAAGAAGAAAATTCCCAATCAAGATTGGAAGAAAGCAAAAAAAAAAAGAGAAAGAAAAATTCCCAATCAAAGATCGGAAGAAAGCAAAATATACAGAAAGGTCTTTGGACCAGACAATATCTGAACAATACAGAATTGTCACAAGCAAATAAGAAAGAAAGAAAACCACGACTTGAAGTGGTCCTCTCCCTTTGATTGCCAACCAAAATCCTGTGCGCTAGTGACTTTTCTTGCCCCGCACTAAACAAAAACAGAAAAGGAAAAGGCCCAAACGCTCAAAGCCAAATTCCTCACCGAAACACCAATCCCGAAAAAGTCCTATTGATCCATGATCACGCACGTAATCCTTGATTTGATAGGAAATTATTCACAAAATTAAGTCATGACATATCTATGGTTTGGAATTAGGATAAAACACTTACCTGTGTGAGATTGATACACTTCGAGTGATTTTCTTCTATTATGTTGGGCCCAGTGTTTCCTCTAAATGGTCGTTTAGGAAAGAACGCTAACATCCGAAATCTCATTTATGGTTTTGAGAAAATTTCATCAGCATACTCTCCTTCCCCAATAGACACATTGTTTTTCATCAAAAATCATATGTTGCTCTGATTAGTTGGAGGTTTTGTTTCTTTACTAAAGCATGTTCGCATTTTAGTGAAAGAACACCGAGACTATTTTAGTCTCACAAAAGAAAGAACTACATAGGTCTGAGTTCCTCATCACAAATGGAGTATACATAGGAGCAAAAGCCCCGCTTTTGTCAACCACCCCACCTTTTGCTATCATGACCCAAGATTCGATAGCATGCGGAGACACCTTATGATTATCTGCACCGCGTCATTTCGAGACCCCAAGTTCAATTGACAAGCAGAGGCCAATGTGGTCATCTGCACCCTTTCCGGAGATGTCAACATCTCCTGGTAGAGACTATTTTAGTCTCGCACATCACGAAAGCAAGAACTACGTAGGTCTGAGTTCCTTATCACAAATGGAGGATACATAGGAGCAAAAGCCCCGCTTTTTGTCGACCACCCCACCTTTTTCTATCGTGACCTGTGACTCCGATGACCTGCGGAGATACACAAGTGATTATCCGTACAAATGATTTTTGTTGATCCTAACCCATGAAGTTAGGTGGCAGGCAGAGATGCCCAAGTGGTTATCCGTATAAATACTCTTTCGCTATCCATCAGACTCAGAGTCCGGTAGCATGCAGAGACTAACATTGTCTTTTGCACCCTTTGTCAATTTGGGCCAACGAACCCGTTGACACATGGAGATTTACATCGTCTTCCGCGCTTTCTGTCATCCTGACCCGTGAAGTCAGGTGACGTACGGAGATACCCAAGCGGTTATCCGTACAAACGGTTTCCGTCATCCTGACCCGTGAAGTCAGGTGATGTGCGGAGATACACAAGTGATTATCCACACAAGAGATTTCTATTAATCCTAACCCGTGAAGTTAGGTGGCAGGCGGAGATACCCAAGTGGTTATCCGTATAAACACTCTTTCGCTATCCCTCAGACTCAGAGTCCGGTAGCATGCAGAGACTAACGTCGTCTTCTGCACACTTTGTCAATCGGAGCCAACGAACCCGTTGACACGCGGAGATTTACGTCGTCTTCTGCGCTTTCTGTCATCCTGACCCGTGAAGTCAGGTGACGTATGGAGATACCCAAACGGTTATCTGTACAAACGGTTTCTGTCATCCAGACCTGTGAAGTCAGGTGACGTACGGAGATACCCAAGCGGTAATCCGTACAAACGGTTTCTGTCATCCTGACCCGTGAAGTCAGGTGGCATGCGTAGATACCCAAGCGGTTATCCGTACAAACAGTTTCTGTCATCTTGACCCGTGAAGTCAGGTGATGTGCGGAGATACCCAAGCGGTTATTCGTACAAACGGTTTCTGTCATCCTGACCCATGAAGTCAGGTGACATGCAGGGATACCGTATGGTTATCTGCACCTTTCGTCAACCAGGGGCAAACGAGCCCATTAACGCGCAGAGACTAACATCGTCTTCTGCACCTTTTGTCATTCTGACCCATGGAGTCAGGTGGCATGCGGGGGTACTGTATGGTTATCCGCACCTTTCGTCAAGCAGGGGCAAACGAGCCCATTAACGCGCAGAGACTAACATCGTCTTCTGCACCTTTTGTCATTCTGACCCATGGAGTCAGGTGGCATGCGGGGGCACTGTATGGTTATCCGCACCTTTCGTCAACCAGGGGCAAACGAGCCCGTTGACGCGCAGAGACTAACATCCTCTTCCGCACCTTTTGTCATCCTGACCCATGGAGTTAGGTGACATGCGGGGGTACCGTATGGTTATCCGCACCTTTCGTCAACCAGGGGCAAACGAGCCCGTTGACGCACAGAGACTAACATCGTCTTTTGCACCTTTTCTCATCCTGACCCATGGAGTCAGGTGACATGCGGGGGTACCTTATGGTCATCCACACCTTTCGTCAATCGAGGCGAACGAATTCGACGATATCAAGATGATGTTGGTCGTCTGTTCTGATTATTTTCAAAATTTTTGCAGGTTTTTACTCTAGTCGTCCAGAGACATGCAAGCCCGATGACGCATAAGATTCTTCTCTACTGGGCGGGGGGGGGGGGGGAGGGGCGATCAAGTTCGATGGCGTGGGGAAGTGTCGTGGTTGTCCCACTTTATCGCTTTCAAGACACTGAAGTTTTGTTGACGCTTCTGATGCCTTTTCTTTCTTTTTGAATGACAGGTTCCACTGGTCGGGATATTAACCGGCCGAATGATGTTCCACTCGAATGAAATTAGTGTCTTATCTTTACTTTGCTTTTATCTCCAATAAAAGATAAGTAAAGAGGGGTAACTGTCACACCCTAATTTCGTTCGGGGACCATTGTTTGGTGACATGCAACCTTCGCTTGACCGCCTCGAGGTACTTAACACCCATCGTTAGGTAATTCGTGAAGTTCCACAACATTCCGGAAGTCAAAAAGGGCATTGTTGCATAATCCATAAAGTTTCGCAACATTCTGGAAAGAAAATGGGTGTCGTTACGTGATCCATAAAGTTCCGTAATGTTTTGGAAAGGAATCAGCAAAAAAACACAAAAGGGGTGTATTTAGTAAAAAGGGGGTGCAAATAGCAACCAGGCCCACTTGGGCCTTCCAGGGGTTCCAACAGAAGACGCTGCCTTCTGGTGGAAGCAACCCAGCTCGCTTGGGGGAGCTGGGCGGCAACCACCTCCCTCTTTTCTCCTATAAATAGGGGAAAAAGGGTAGAGCAAAAATATCCAGGCCTTCTGGTATTTAGGATTCTCTCGAAATTAGTGAGGAAAATTGTTTTTGTCAAAAAAATCCAAGCCGAGGTGCTTCCGTAACGCTTCCGAGACATTTCCGTGAGCGATTTCGTGAAGATTCTTCACCATTCTTCATGGCTCTTCGTCGTTCTTCGGTCTTCAACCGGTAAGTTCTCGAAATCAAATCTTTCAATTCATTCTATGCACCCTTGGTGGTCCCCACTTGTTTCGCGTACTTTTATTTTCATTTCTTTTGTTTTTCGTACCCCCTTTTGACGTGCTTTAACCATTTATTTAAGTCGTTTTCTCACCTAATAAATAATAAAATGAATTTCAACTGATCATTTGTGTTGCAATATCGTTTAATCATTGTTAAAATAAAATCCAACCGATCGTTCACGCAGTAACCACGTCTAAACCGAAAAAAGGCAAAATAATAATAAAATAATCAAAATATCTTCGAATAAAATAATCAAAAAAATTAATCAGACATTTTTCTTTGAAAGTTTCCTTGAATGAATTGACTAATAACCAAAGTGAAACTAAAGCTAAAATCAACTCACAAATCAAGCTTTGTCCGCAAAAATCACTAAAAACCGTTTTAAGGTCCAACGCCTTAAACGGTCCTCTTTGCTTTTATTGGTTAACATGGACCGTTCAAAAGCATAAAATCAATATGTAA
The DNA here is from genome assembly GCF_000004515.6 of Glycine max. Lineage (NCBI taxonomy): Eukaryota > Viridiplantae > Streptophyta > Magnoliopsida > Fabales > Fabaceae > Glycine > Glycine max. Next base: position 24,681,476 of record NC_038251.2, on the reverse strand, counting down.
CTTTACCGTTTTGTCAAAAACCAAAGAGATCGTTAATGGTCCAACGCCTTAACGTTTCTCTCCTTTCAAAATCAAAAGATCATTTAATGGTCCAACGCCTTAAATGACCTTTTGTTCGGTTAAAATATATCTCGCGAAAAAGATAAAAACAACTTAACCAAACTTTTAGTTCTCAAAGAACTACGTAGGTCTGATTTCCTCATCACAATTGAGGAATACGTAGGAGCAAGGGAAACACTCTTGTCGACCATAAAAAAAATAAAAAATACAAAAAGGCATAAAAAGACATAGAAACATAAAAAAAGGAAAAAATAAAACATTTTGAAGTCATATTTGCACATTTGATTAAAGGTTATCATCCCTTATGATGGACGCGTGGGGTGCTAATACCTTCCCCGTGCGTAAAAACAACTCTCGAACCTTTTCACACTTTTCATAGACCACACCTTTTCGGTTTTTCTGACGTTTTCCTCGTATAAACATTGGTGGCGACTCCGTGCATTTTCCTTTCTTGGAAGACGCACCCGTGAGTCTCGCGTCGCCCTCCCGCCGAAGGGTAGGTTGTGACAAAACCGATGTTAACTTATCATACGTTAACATTGGTTCTTGAAAAATCGATGTTAATGAACTAATCAGTTCATTAACATCGATTTTTCAAAAAAAATGATGGTATCATATACATGTTATTTACAATTATACCACCGCATTTATGTTCACATCGGTTTTGGCAACAACCGATGTTAATTTGATGACGTTAAATCTATATTTTTCTAGTAGTGAAAGGCTAACCAATGCTCTTGTGGCATTGATTATAGAACTAAAAAAACAAATATTTTTTTATTAAAATGCACAAAATTAAGAGTGACAAAACATGTTGCACATGCCAACTCGTTTTGGCCCTTTTTTTGGTGGGTTGGGTTAGAATTTTCAACCTGCTAACTATCCCCGTTTTGGTCTGCAAAAAACAAGTTGAGAGAAAAGTGGGGCGGACCAACTTGTCAACCTATTTTTTATTAAGAAAATAATTTAATATTTTCTTTGGTATTTTATACATATATTTATTAATTTTTAATTAATTTATTTTTTGTCTAAATAAATTATTATTCAACATTTATGGTAATACATTCAATTCTTTTTAGTAAGTATTTATTATTTAATATTTAGAAAAGATAAAATTAATTAAAATATATTTATAATTTTTTTTCTTAATATTTTAGTTTTGACAAGCCAATGGATCAACCCAACCAAAACTGGGACGGTTTGATACTTTAAATCCATATATGAAATGCGAGACATGATGGGTTAGCTCGTTTTTGGTAGGTTGGCAACTAATTTTGTCATCCCTATGCAAAACTGCCTTGTTCATGACTTTTTTTACACTCTCCTACTATCTCCACACTAAATACTTCTTCCTTTTAGTTTCTTAACTAATGTCCTAACGACACTAATTAGAAAGATCCTTAGAAAATTTAATAACCTAACTTACTAAGATTAAGGAAATTGATTAATTTAGTTGATAGGAATATGTTTGTCCTAATTTTTTTCTTCAAGACATCATTGTTATTAATACTCATCACTCTCATATAATTGTTTGATATATTAATTAGGAATATTTTAGTATAAAAATTACTAATGCAAAACAAAAATTATGAATTGGATCTTGCAAAAAAGAACAAGTATTACTCTTAATTTGAGTGCTATAAATAGGAATGAAGGGAGTTATAAAATAGTTAAAATAACTTGGTACCTTTCATAAAATGATTAACTTTATAGAAAAGATTAGTTATGAACAAATGAAACAATTGGTTGCTTTTAGTAGGTTTTATTTACATTTATAGTTTTTATTTTTGTTGATGATACGTTTATACCTAGTTAACTTATCTAATCATTTATCATGTATAATTCATTTAACCAAGTATTTTCTAACAATTTTTCTTGTGACTCAAATATTTATTTTTGAAATAGTTTCAATGATATACTTTGACATTAATAAAAAAAATCACTTAATTTAAATTATTTTTTTCTACTTTCTTCTCATTTTACTATTGGTCTTTGGACGTTTATGTATTAGTTACGCGTGTTGATTAACATCTCTCTTATGCTCAACACAATTACATTTTTTTTTACTCATAAGAAAATAAAATTATATATATTAAATTTTCCTATAAATATAATGCATTTAAAATTTTAATTATCTTTTGTTTTTATATTGACCCCTTATATAAAAATCCTAATTCTACCCCTAACAACACCAACAATCTACTCATGTGGCACTCATATAGATGTAACACTTCAAACTGTCACATATGAGACTGTGATATCATCTACAACTATTCATCACTATTATTTCACTTCAATAATTTCTGTGAAAATTTGATGTTAAATTAAATATTATGGGTCAAATTGTTAATTAAGTTGTAGAAATTTGAAGGATTAAATCTGCATTATTATTATTTTTTTTTTTTTTGAGAAACCAAACTGCGCAACTCTGAAACTATATATATACGAACCAAAATTGGATTTAAGAAAATTATCTAATTAAAATACGTTAATCCAAATTTGAAGCATGTTCAAAGGAAGAATCTGAAGTGGGTATGAGATGTGGATTTACACGTTATGGATGTCTGCCAATAAGGCCGTTCACTTTCACTTTATTAAGAACAAATACATCTTAGCTACCTATTAAGCATGGTTAGGTGCCCAATACTCAACTAATTAACCTAGAAATTCTCCTATCTCTGTTATTTTTTCAGAACTTCAGGAGACAGCCATTGTTCTCCAGTAGGAAATAAATTGGACAATAACTTATATCAAGCAGTAACATCTTAAAAAAATCACATAATAACATATATAAATGATTATTATTTCTACATTAAATAATATTCATTAAGAATATTCCGCTATTTTTTTAAAATCTACTTGTAATTGATTTTTTTTATATCTCACTTGTAATTGATTTAAAAATTAATAATCTCAATTTATTTTTATTGAATGTACGTCCCTCATCTCTTGCTGAAACTAAAGTTACCACTCGGTAAATCTCAAGCCACCAAATACAGAATACAGCCTTCATTGACTACTCTTCTGTATCTGCCATGAAATATCATGCACGTGCATTGGACTATACAGTTTAAATAGATAAATTTCTCAATATATTTATACAAAAAGAAAATTAAAAGATAAAATAAAATAATTTTCTTTTATAATAATTAAAATTAAACTTATACCCTTCAATTTTTATAAAAGTTTCCCCATATAACATCTCTGAATTTCGAAATGCATAAGGTAATTTGAAATTATTGTAAAAGTTTGACTTATTTTATTATTTTTTTCTTATAACTGTTAATTAATTTAGAATTTGTCCAATAATGTCTAACTGTTTATCATAAGCACTGACGTAAAAGTTCTGTACAGTGGGTATCACATTATTTTCATAAATTTTATAAAACACTTTCAGAAATATTTGTCACAAGATAAATCAAAATCAACTATTCTAAATGCACCCTTATACTTAAGTTGTAAAAAGTAATGGAAAATGTTGTTTGTCAAGAAAATGGATTTCGTTATTATCACACGACAGTTGATTTCCACGGAATCCTACATTACATGTTTTTAAAAAATTTTAATCAATATTTATTTTAAAAATTACAACATTCACCGTCCATTTTACATTTCGTACAATTCTTGTGGTTTCACTTTCGTAATAAGCATCACTCTACAGTAATTTAGGATCAATATAAAGTTCTATTAATCATAATTTGGAGTACGAAGCAACATTTTTTTCCCCGTTCTACATCAATGATACTCTTATATTTGCCATAGCACTGTAAAGTGTAAACAAATGTTTGAAATGAAGAAGCTAAGAGCAATCCTTGCAATAATTTGCAAACTATAAACTACATTCTTAGCACCTCTTATTTAGCATATACTTAATACACCCCTTGACATCCTTCAGAAATGGGTGTCATCAATTGGAGGGTACTTTGGGTATGGTGGCTTTCCATATGGTGGCTTGTAGACTGGAGGCTTCTCAACCGGTGGCTTCTCTACTGGTGGCTTATAAACTGGAGGTTTCTCAATTGGGGGCTTGTATACTGGTGGTTTTTCAACTGGGGGTTTGTAAATTGGAGGGTTCTCAACTGGTGGCTTGTACACTGGTGGTTTTTCAACTGGGGGCTTGTAAACTGGAGGCTTCTCTACTGGGGGTTTCTCAACTGGTGGTTTTTCAACTGGGGGCTTGTAAACTGGGGGTTTCTCTACTGGAGGCTTGTACACTGGTGGCTTCTCTACTGGGGGCTTATAAATGGGGGGTTTCTCAACTGGAGGTTTATAAACAGGAGGTTTCTCAATTGGGGGCTTGTAAAGTGGTGGCTTCTCAATGGGAGGCTTGTACACCGGGGCCTTCTCATAGTCAGCAAGAACTTGAGGGAATAGAATTAGAGCTGCAAGGAGCAGCACTAAGGAGCTTAAGGAAGTCATGTTACTCATGTTTTAGTTTCTGATGAATAACACACCCAACGATGGGTTTTTATACTAGTTTAGGGGCGTTACTGTTAAGTGGATGTCTCAATGGAGTAGTTCTCACTTGTGACGCGGTTTCTAGCACCGTTGTGCAAAGGTCAATCTTTGGTGTTGATTTTAATGACTGTGTAGGTGAATGTTGTCTTCTTGTAGTTGCAAAGTTGGAAATTTAACGGGTAACATTGTCAAGTCCACACTAGCTTGTGACTATTTTTTTGCATTTCTCTATGCACCGACGTCTTTGTCTAGCTCCTTTGGATAGGTTTTAAATAATTTCAATTGCCATACCAAATAATTGAATTGTTTTAACCATTATGGCATGGGAGAGTAGTGCCTAGTTTCTGGTTTTGACTCGTGATTAACTGCAAACTAACAAAGAAAAAGAGTCTTTAACATTGGAGACTGGATTTGGATATATACCAAATTAGAGCCAAGTAATGTTTTCTGCATATATAATTTAGTCGTATTATTTTGATATATTTGGCTATGCTCAAATCACTTATACATTTCGATCTATTTAAGTTTATTTACATAATTGTAATATAAGTAAATTATTAGGTAATGGTTCAGTACTTTTTCTTTTCAAGAAATAAACCTATCATCCTAATGAAGGAATGTTACTAAATAATAGTATTAAAGTAATCAAGGCCCGTATACGGATATGCAAACTAGTCTAACTGAAAACATATATGATATTTGGCTCAAAAGTTGAGTTGACTAAATTGAAATTAGGAAAAATGTTAGATTAGAAATTAACACAAACACGAGGCTTTCTTGTTAAATTGCATTGCTCATTTCCATGATTTGACCTTGAATATTCCCAGTACTTGATCAGATTTAATTCTTTTCAACTATATTATTGTTAAAAAACTCCACACACATTTTGTTTGACAACAACTCCAAAATCATAATCATTACCGTGCATGAACTATCGACTTAACAGATATCATTCTTTGTTTCAATTACTTCATTTAAATGCCTAAACTAATATTTCCAATACATTTATATACACTTTTAAACTCAAGCAGAAATTTACTGTATACCGATCTGAGCTGCGGCATCTTCCTCTAACAATTTTAGCTCTATTTCCTCTGCTAGCTCTTTGTTCTTTCTATTTCTTTTTTTATATTATTTTTTAATTTAACCTTGATCATATGGGGCCAAGTTTTGCATGAAGGAGTTTGTATTTTGGATAGCGGTGGAGTATGATTGTGGATGTCATTGGAGGCACTACTAAAATGTAGCATTTTACGACGCACATTCTAAGACGGTTATTAATAATCGTCTTAGAATGTGTCACGGTGATATTTTTGTAATTAGGTGTAATTTATTTTGTTTTTACGTCGCGCATTCTAAGACAGTTATTAACAACCGTCTTAGAATGCACTCTATGTCATTTTTGTAATTATGGTTAAGTTAAACGAAGATGAGCCTCTCCGAAGAATCGTCGTCGTCTTTGTTACCCTAATGATTAATATGATTGCTCGCGCACGATCGAGGTCAAAAACCCAGTGTTCAGAGCTTTCTCCTGTTGTTTGTATGTCCTCTGTGTTCAGAGCTGAGTCCCCGGTGTCACGCGCATCCTGAGTTCAGAGCTTAGTCCCCGATGTCCCCTGAGTTCAGAGCTGAGTCTGCGGTGTCGCGCGCTCCTAAGTTCATAGTTGAGACCCCAGTGTCCCCTGAGTTCAGAGCTGAGCCCCTGGTGTCACGCTTTTTTGGCCATCGTCAGCCAGGTAAGTGCATTTTACTCTGGTGGGTTTGTGTTGAGCTATCCTATTGTCTGTCTCATTCTTTTTTTTAGTCACTCACACCTAAGATACCTTAGTTTTTGGTTAGAAGTGTAAAGAAGCATTCAACATGTAGATCGGATGTCCGATCAAATAATCCTTAGTGAACCCATGAAAGTAAACCACAATGAAGACAATCCCCATTTTTCAGTAGTTTGAATTGAGTTGAACTAACATTGTAGGTCCTTCTCCTATCATTCCCATGAGATTAGACCAACTTCAACTTACATGTCCTTTGAGAGGAAGTTCATCTCCCTCCTCACCATCCTCCACCTACATAAAGGTATTAACACGTACAAAAGTCTAAAATGAAAACCTGTTTCATAAGATTTTTTTGTATGGGGTGAGGGTTATTATGGAAGAAAGAGCAACCTCATAGTTGTCATCATCACTAGGATAGGCAGAATCTAACTTGTGATACAATACTTCATCTATTTTGTCCTTTACATTCTCCATTTGTTCCTGTGAAAAGTGATTCAAGCCAAATCAGATTGGGAAACGATGTTTCCATAAAACATACAACTTGGCTTGTAATAAGAAATGCTAAAAATGTAAAGATCATTAAGAGCATAGTATTTTGGATCTTATCCTCCACACTTTACTTTGCAAACTTGAAATATGATTCATGCGTGCCTGTTTGTCCACAAAAAGAGAGTTAAGGCATTTTCTAGCTTAACATATAAGAATGTGCCTATAGGTCTGCATAGAGGGGCAGATACATTAAGAATAAGAGTAAAACCTTACTTTATTTTGATTGTTGTTATATAACCAATATGTGATTTGCTAACTAACTTTCATAAAATACACTGAGGGTGTTGCTTCCAAGTGGGTGTGTACATTACCAAATCCCTAAAAGTTAAGCTAGATTTTATCACCTTGGTCTTCAAAAGTTAAAACTTAAAATCTCCAATATTTTTCATCCCTCCATCTATTTAAGTTTGATGTCGTTAACTTGAAAAGGCTTTTTGATCCCTCCAATATTGTTGTGCATTCTATGTAAGGTTTCAAGACAAGACCGTCATAGAATGCGCCGTATTCTACGATGGGTTTTGAACTGTCGTCATAGACCATGGCACATTCCACGACGCCCGCTACGACGACGGTTGAAGATCGATGTAGCTTGTGCTTCATAACCGATGTAGAATTGGGTATAAGTAGTAGTGAGGGAGCTCTAGGATTTAAAGAGTTGTCCTCCAATATCATTAATTTTTCCAACCGAAGAATATCTTTGATTCAAAGAAAAATTTTATTTTTCATATTTGAATTATTTTTAAAAAATATGACTATTCCGAGTTGAGAAAAAAATTATTGCAATAAAAATACTACATTAGTCTTATTAAATCTTTTAATGTAGTAAATAATTAAAATTAATTAAAGTTTCTAGAAAGATTTTGGGAAAGTTCTATTAGACTAAATGCGAAAATATTTTATTCCCAATATACATGTATAAATGTTCCTAATAATGTTATAACTAATCACATAAATTTTACTCATTCTTATAAATTAAATTATGAGGTGAAATTTAACATCGTGTACGAATGAAAAAGTTGAAAACCATATAAGTAAATGAAAGACCCATAAACCTGAGTCTTAAGGTTTTGGGTTAAAGTTCACTTATATGGTTTCTTATGACTCATTGGTGTAAATCTACCATGTGTATACTCCCATCTTCTAAACCCAAATTGAGAGTTACTATTGGCCCCTATTTGTTTTGCTATTGACCCTTTCTTGAAAGTGAAAAGACTATTTTGCCTCCTATTTCAAAGTTCTCCACCCCTCCCTCTTTTTTCTCACCCTCACCTTCATGGCACCCCATTCTGCACCCAAACCTTCCCTTCACTTCCCAACCATTCCATTCCCCTTCCTTTCATCTTTCCAACCCATTCCCTTCTCCCCCTTTTGTGCCCCCTCTGATCTGCGCCCTTTGATTTGGTATTTTTTTCCGACATTTTGTATTTAACTAAATTGTGATTTCATTGTAGATAGGTCTACAACGAAATCACAATTCCATTTTTTTAAAACATAAAAGAAACATACAACGAAATCGTAATTCCATTGTGTGTTTTCATAAAATTCACAATGAAGTCGCAATTCAGTAGTGTATTTTTTATTTGTTTTTGATTTTTGGGTTTAAAACTAAGAAATTATGCAAATAGATAAAGAAAACATATTATAGAAGAAGAAGAAGAGAGATTGCACAAAAATGGAAATTATATTGCGAATAACAAAAATAACAGATATAAGGAAATTGGGTTTAGAAGCTTTATCTAACTCATATTGAACCTTGCTAATAATCTTCTCTTATAAGAGCATGCATACATAACAAAAAGACCAAAAAAAAGTTATAAACAGTTAGAATAGTTACAACATAGAACACTATTAATTAACCATCTAATAGACTAGATGATACATAGGTAGACTAGACATATTCTAGCATAAAGGCAGAGGGTGATACTGGAAGATACAATCAGTGTCCTCCAGTCCTTCTTCCAACAATCTACATGTTGGTTCAATAACAATTCTAAATAAAATGTAATAATGTTTATTCCTAACAATCTACATTAATTAGATCCAAATAATGCATGAACTTGCTTTGAGGAGCAAACTTTGTGAGCATATAAGTTGGATTCTCCTTTGTATCAACTTTTTGGATTGCAATCCTCTCATTATGGAATTGATCCTTGGCCAAACAAATTTCACCCAGGCCATCACAAAAAATGATAGCTTTATCCTGTGGAAACCCCAGATTGGTAATAAGACCTTTCAACAAAATACATTCCTTTGCTACTTTTGCCAGAGCCATGTACTTTGCTTCTGTAGTGGATAAGGCAACTGTGGGCTGAAGTGTAACCTTTCGACTGACAAGAGAATTGCTAATTATGAATGCATATCCTGGATGATATAGACAATGTCGTCTAGCTATCTCTTTAACTGTTGTCCACTCTTTCTTCCAACATTGAATATAACAACGAAATCACGAGTTTTTTGTGTTTGATCAAAACACATAACAAAATCGCGGTTCTGTTGTGTGCCTGGACAAAGACCACAACAAAATCATGATTCTGTTATGGGTTTTGATATTTTTTATCATTATTTTTAGACTAGAATAGTGTTTTTTATTTTATATTCTTAGTTAAATACAATTTTTTTATTACAAAGGATTACTGATTTACTTTTTTAGTTTTTTTTTCAGATTTATGATGGCTCACACAAAGTAGACATTGTACGCTGCTAGATGTGGTCCATATGAAGGCTCATCGTATGAAGGGTAAGATGTTGTAGAGAGGCATCGTAGAGTGTCTGCGTTAGCATGAGTGCACTGTGAAAACAAGCAGCAATAATAGCAACTAGCGATATAGGCAACGCCAATTGTTGATATGATTGTTGGACTGCCATTTGGAGGAGGTCTAGTTGATTTGATACTTCTTTGGTCATACAAGGACCATTATTTTGGGCATGTTTAGATCCATGAGGAGCGGCCAGAGATGAAGCTTGTCAATGATGGTGCCAAGTGCCACCATACCCTACCCATCCACAAGTTAGGGTTCACGTGGATCAGTCGAGGTTAGCAAGCCTTGTTAAGACATTGTATCCTACCGCAAATAAGAGCTTGGTGAAGGCATTTCTAGAGAGGTGGCAGCATAAGACATCTTTCTTTCACCTATCTACCGAAGAGATGACCATCACTATGGATGATGTGTCTTGTCTGTTGCACTTGCCTATGACAGCAGGCTCATTGATCATGTCCCCTTGACCTTTAATAGAGACACGTGAAGGTTTTGTTGATGACTCACCTCAACATTCCAACATAAACAATGGTAGCAAATGCAGGTGCTAGTGTGAGGTTGACATGACAAGCAGATCTATATAAGAGATATGTTAAGTCAGGCTTTTATGTTTGGGCTACCATGACTTATCTCTTGACAATATGATATTTGTTGACAAGATCTTGACTCATATTCATGTCACCTATCTCCAATACTTCAATAACCTAACTGCTTGCCATAAGTACCCATGGGGAGTAGTTGCATTGGCGTGCCTCTAGGACCATTTCTCCTATGCAAGCTTGTATGACAAGCAATAGTGTAGATGTTATATGACATTACTCATGTTAATGAATTTATTCTAGTATTTAAGCTTGTATTGTAATTTTTTTTATTAATATTGTTTTATTATTGAACTTAAACAAAATTTGATATTTACAAGCATAGGTGTTTGAGCATCTGCCCAATGTTGGTTACATGGAGGGAGAGGATTACATGGGTGGGGACCTTCTAGAAACTAAATGGAAGCTATTAAGAGGTACCGGGCGTGCCCTTTCGATCAAGGAGAAATTGAATGAGTTATAGATGAATGTTGTAATCTAATATCCATATAAGGAGAATAAGAATGTAAGGCCTTTACTAGAGCAAACACTTTATTTTGGCTTTACTAGACGTGAGACTAATGTGAAACCTTATCTTTCAGAAAGGGTATTGAGGCAGTTTGGGCATGTACAAATGATTCCACGCCGGCCACCTCCCTATTGTAGCACGTATGAGCTTTGTCACCAAGTGTGGGCAGAATGGTAACAACATTTCTTTCCTCTAAGAGATGTTGTGCAACCTGGGGGTCCTGGGGCTTGTACCTCTAACTATCTACCTTGGTTTTACAATGTTTCACACCTTATGTCATTCTGCTAATGGAAGGACGAGCACCACATAGTCCTATACATTTTCCACCCATCCTATGACATCTACAACCTGGGCAGCCATTGATAGACCATCTACATCCTATGACATCCACACAGTCCTATATATTATTATTATTATTATTATTATTATTATTATTATTATTATTATTATTATCTTTTTATGTTTTGATGTAATATGTACAGTTTTTTATGTTGTTTCATTTTTTTTCCAGTTTATGTTATGGTCAAATTACATTTTTGTGTTCACTAATTGTTTAAACAACTCATGCCTAGTAATGTAACAACAATGATCTCTTGAATTGATTCATAAAACAAACATCAACAACTAAAAAACCACTGGTACAAACATTTCTTTAAAAAAGCAAGAACAACATGTGTACAATATTTATAAAGTAAAAACATGACTATGCAAATTTATCATGCACTAGAACAATGATTTGTTTGATTACAACACAATGGAATCATAATTTTGTTATACTATTTGGGGGTGACAAAAAATAACAATGAAATCATGGTTTTGTTGTGTTAAGGGAGGTTCAAAGAAAAAAATAGAAACAAAATCGTGATTATATTGCATTGTCTGGGGTTACAAAAAAATATAAAACAGAATCGTGATTTCGTTGAACACAACATAACAAAATCACGATTCCATTGTGTTAAAGGGGTACAAAATTTTAATACAATGTAATCATGATTTTGTTATGCATGACCTACAACAGAACCATGATTCCGTGAGAAGGGCATTTTGGGAATAAAAAGAGATCAGCCCATTGGTAAGGGCCAATAGCAACTTCCTCCAAAATTTCTGACAATCCTAGCTCTAAAACGCATAGGTCGAATTATCAATTAAGATTTTTAGCCATTAGGCCCAATTTCCAAAAGGCCTAATTAATTATAGTGCCCACAAAATCAATTAAAGTCCTCATATTGTTTACTTTCTTTCTTTAAACAAATATCGAGAAATATGTATGCTATAATTACCTCTCAAGTGATTATCAAATTTTTTTAATTATTTTCCCCCACAATTTTTTTATTAGTGACCTTTGTTTCAAGGCATTTATAAATTAAGTTTCAATTTTTTGCTATACATAGATTGTTGTTAATCAAAATATATTTTATGTTTTTTTCCCTATTATTCTTTAATTTGTTTCTTATTTATTTTGTATAAATTATTATTTAATTTTATATTTATTTTATTCGTGATTTGGGTTGTATAAATAAGGAATTAGAATATTTTTCATTAAGGATTGTAAATATGCTCTCTATTTATTGAGAAATACATAATAAAAAAGGACATCAAAGCCAATTTGTCTGACATTGTATCATGAGTCCTCTAGTCACAAATGTTTTTCTATTGTAGTCTTGGTCTTTTAGTTGCATCCTTTAGTCTGTAGTTAGTGGCAAAATTCTTTGTCATTCTTGGTTCCCTATGGGTTCATGGTTGCTGGTTAGGTCCTCTTCCTTTCCCTTTTTTTGTATCAATAACAACTCTTATTCATGGTTTTAGACAATATTTTGTGTTCATGTTTCTAGCAATAATTATCCTATTTGGGAGTTTCAATTTAGAATGTTCATGAAAGGGAAAAGGGATGTGGGGTCTTATTGATCGAACCACTTCTACTCCTAAGAACCCAACTTCATTGACTGCATGGGAGACAGAAGATGCCCAAATTGTTTATATGATTGTCAAATCTATTAAGCCTCAAATGATCAACAATTTGCACTCCTTTTCGACTGCCAACAAGATGTGGGATTATTTGAAGAATATTTACAATCAAGATAATGTTGCCAATGCTTTCAACTCATAAATGTGAATTACAAATAAGGTGGTTTGTCCATTTAGGATTATTATTTTGGCTCCATGAACTTAGGGATTAAGCATTCTGCCATCTTGCACTATGAGGTCCCTACCACTTCCACTGTTGCCATTCAAGTGATCTATTTGACTAGTCAAAGGGACTCTCATGAATCAAAGTCCTGTTCAAGCTTTCACGCATTGTCTTGCTAAATCGAAGTCTTGTTCCTTCTTTAGAAGTTTGTGTTGGATAATTACTTAGAAAATAGAAACATTTACTTACCCAAGGAGCCATGTCCTAGTATGACTTAGTCTTGAGACCAGTTATAGTTGTTGGTGTGTAAAATAGTGATGCACAAGGACAAGTATACACTACGCAATAGTATCGAGGACTAAAAGTTCAGATATCAAACCCACGTAATCAATTGTGTTTCCAAATAAATATTTTTGGTAATGAAGTAATTGAGGAAAGAATTAAAATTAAGATGTGATCAAACAGTTAAATATCTATTTTGAGAAAGAAATCAAACAAGAAAGATAAGTTTAAAGATAAGACAAAGTGAATATCCAGGGATTATAGTTTCACGCATACCAATTTTCATAATCCTTATTCTAGATAGATTCTTACCAAAGTCAATTATTAGCAATTGACAGTGGTCTAATAATGCTTTAATCCTTAAATAATACTCAATTGACAGTTGATGCATTAATTTAAACCAAAGGATAAAGATTGATTACAAGGGTGATTAATCAGTTTCCTAATCAACCTACCGAAAATTATCCAACTAGTTTAACCATCCAGTTTGGTATAATGCACTCTCCTCCTAGATCTACCAATATATGAAGATGATCACTATTATTCAATCAATTGAGTATCAGAATGGTCATTTTCAAATAAAAAGTAAAAGTAAATAAGAGAATCAATTAACTAGAATACATTGAGAATCTCATTAAAATCAGAAAAAGGGATTAAGGTAGGTTGCATCATAATCCCCAGACTAGGGAGATTAGCCAATCATAGCCATGAATAAACTAGAAGTCCTATAAAGAAATGTAAACATACCAAGAGGGTTGGAATACGGGTGAAGAACCTTTTTAATGGTGATCTTCACACTTAGCTGGGGCTAAGTACTCGCACTTCCTCTTCGAAACTCTGAAAATGCAAAAATGAATATAAAAACTCTAGAAAGAGAGACCCTTAATCTCTATTTATAATATTCTAAAATAAGTTTAATTCTAGCAAGTGATGTTATCCTTGCATTCTTTCCCTAAAGATAACTCTCTGGCTTAGGTACATACAAAATTACTATGCAGGTAAATTTTTTATCATGACTATGATCAATTCATGATGACCATGATGAAGTTCAGAGTCAAATTGACGCTTAGTCGTGATGAAAACATCATGACCATGATGAAATTCCTAGTCATACAAAATCTTGACTCTTCATACAATTTTTTTTGTCACGTACAAAATTGTCTGTTCTGTATACAATTCATCATCTTTTTTCCTGTTTTGAGTCACTTTTCCTTAAAACACTTCTTGATATCATAACTAATAGTAAATCGTGAGTTCTGCTAACAAAATATATCATAAATGCATGTAATGGGTGATAGAGCATTTGTAGTTTAATATTTTTCTATTCTTCTTAACTTAATTGGCATTTTTTTACTCTTATTTTCTCACTTTAACTTGTTTTGATCTAAGGCAAATGATTAAGCTTAATTGAGAATTGTAGCTAAATTTCAGATTTTGTGCTTACTTGACCTATCTATCTTGTGAAGGCCCTACAGGACACTATGGGACTCCAAATGGAATGTGTGAGTAGTCCCTAGAAAGATAAGAAAAAGATATTCAATTTTGATACAAGTAAGCATTGGCCAATTCTGTCATTTTGAGGGTCTAATTGAGCTTGGAATTTAGAACCTCTGCACTTGAAGAATTGGGCTGCGAGTTTGGGTTTTTGTTTTGTATAATTAATTTATTTAGTTAGTTAGCTACTATAATTCTATATATTAGTGTTAGATAGTTAGTTAAGGACTGAACTTCATTGGGAGAAACACTTCACTACACTTCATTTTGTACAAAACTTGTTGTGCAAGCATTCTCTTTTCTCTCTTTTTCTCTCAAGTGTTCTTCATTCTTGTTCATCTTTTCACTTTTGTTCCACCATTTTCATACACAAATTTCATGGTTTCTCCATTGGTGATGATCATGGAGGTCTAAATAGTTAATCAATCCAAAGATCCACTCCAAGCAAGGCTACATTTGAGATCTAGGTTGACATTTCTACTCTTTGTGAATGTTCTTCTTTCACTTCAATCCTATTTTCATTTTTCATGATTGTGATGATGTTTAGGATTGAAAATGCATAAGGTTATGGATTCATTTCCTAATTTTTAAATTTAATCACAAATTGTTTGGATGATTTTCCACTCTAATTTGCGATTTCAAGAAATTTAGATATTTGATTCGATTGAACTTTCTTTAATGCATTTGAGTGAACTTTCACGTGGAACATCATATGTAGTAACTGTGATAATTCTATTTGCATTGGTTTGGTGAATTGGATTGATGCTTTTCATCTTGAATTGTATTTTTTTCTTGTGTTGTTTTGTTTCTTCAATTTTGTTTTTATATATTTTCACATTCTTTTACAATTGCCTACAACTTGTTTGATGAATAAATATAGAAACCATATTGAATCATATTTCTAAGTTCGACCTAGGTTAACAAAATTCCCTAGTAAATTTGTTTTTTGAACGATTTAACAGCTTTTATTAATGGGCCTAGAACTACACATAAAAAGGTTACAAAAATTCGATTTATCAACCTCCCCACACTTAAGTCTTGCTTGGCCTCAAGCAATTTTTGTTATTCTCATATCAAAATTAAACAAATTCCCTCAAGTCGAATCTCATGCAATAGAGTCCCATGCACTATTTCATACAACCACTCATATACATTAGATCACACAAAATGACTCAAGGAATCCATTAGGCTTAACTGTTCTTGCACAATAATCTCAATAAGCCATTAGTTCACTTTTCTCACCATCTCTTGGTGGTAAAAATATATATAAAAAAAAACAATCAAATCAAAATTCAGCAGAAAATTCTATTAATATATCAACTCAACTCTAATAGACACTAAAAAATTTCCAATTAAGTAAGGCCATTCAGTGTGTGTAACATTCCATTTTTCGTAAATAAATTAAAAAGGTTTTCTAGAAAAAAAAATAGAGTTTTAGAAAATGGTGAGATTTTTATAATTAAATAAATAAGAAGAAATGATGTTATTAATTAAAATAATGGTTTAAAGGAAAAAAAAAGAAAAGATATTTGATTTATTAATTTGATAGGAAATAAAATAGAATATTTGTTTATAAAATAATAAACAAAGAAAAATAGACTAAATAATAAGTTGTGAGTACTCTAGCTATAAGTAGAAGCATCTTAGGTCATTTTTCAAACTGACGATACTCTCCACGCGTCATCTCCCTCTCAATTTCGTTTTCCCCTCTCCTCCTCCCAAAACCCTCTCTTTTTCCCGCATACCACCAAACCTATAAAAAAAATGACTATCTCGGACTCATTGACTATTGGATCGTCGTGAAATTTAAGCATCAGGTTCAAAACTCATTTCCGAACATTCTCACCTATGGGAATTACAAAAAGATGTTGGAGCTGAGAGAAATATCCTTTGCATCGTAGATTTTCCCTTTCTCGTTAATCGTTGGATTGTTGTGCAATTTTGATATGTGGTTCGAGATTCTGCACATCTTCACCATTGGAATTTACAAACTAACGTATGTGGAGGGAGAAATACTCATCGCACGTAGATAGTGGAATAGAGGCTTAAATCCCTTCTTTTCTTTCTGATGTTTGGGAACCCTATCAGAGTAGTCATAGTAAAAACTTGAGGAATCTCAGGAAACCGCTAGAGATGCCACTATTGCTGTCACAATACACACGTGAGCTCGCTTAGAGGTATGGGATGAGTTTATCGCAATTGGGGTTAGAATGAACATGTGTAGGGATTCTTAAAGGACCAAATTGGGGTTTATTTTGGAATGTTTATTGTATTAAAATTCTTCTTGTATGATTATTGTTGAGGGGTTTTACTCCCCGTGGATTGAGAAATATTTTTGTATAATTTGTTTGTGTTTTGAATAAGATTAGCGTAATAAATAATCATATTAGGATCATGAAATTGTTATTGAAATCATATATAAGTGATAAATTGAATATATGATGAATTGTAGAATAATATATTACTTTGAGATTCTAATATTGTTATGGAGATTGAATATAAGTGCAAAGTTGAATGTGTTAAATTGCGAGATACACATAAACATGAAATGGTTGATTGTGACATAATGAGATGTGAAGTTGTGAACATAAGTTTTAGTTGTGAATAAGTGTGTGGTTAACACTTGATGTGACATTACTTGTGTTGTGAGCTGTGAATTATATAATAACCCAACCAGTGTTTATCTTGAGAAAAATGTTGATGCGCAGTGTTAAAGGGAAAATGTAGGTTTCCTTGTTAGGAATCAGTGTTAAATAGTAATGCAATGTGTTAAACATGTTTGAAACATGAGTGTGAGGTCATGGTTATTGTATAATTCATGAGCAGTGTCTGCTTGTAATATTATTGTTGAAATCAAGTATAAATATAAAGTTGAGCCGAATATGTTTTTAATAAGTCTTATTTGGTAGTAGTGAAGTGAATGTGAAACTTTTATCCACGTAAATTTGTTGATCAATATTTTTATGTTTTATTTGTTTATATGTATGTCCGAGGTAGAGGGTGTCACAATGTGTAATAAGGCCAAGCTTGAAATGTAAGGTAGATACGGAAAGGAATAAGCAACAAAGGCTCAAATAAAGATAAACACTAGTTACTCAATGTTCAAGAAAACCTTTACCTTTATTTTTACAAATCTTATTTACTTTTCTTTTCATTCATTTTCCATCTTCTCTCTCTTTTTCTTTCTTCTATTATTGCACTTAAGTCAATTTTTTTTCTTTTTTCTTTTTTGCACATTTTTTTCCTTTTGGCTTTTGAACCCTTTTATTTCATTCCTGAGAGAAGGAATTTGGAATTCTCTTTTTTTCTCTTTTAATTGGCACAACCTATACTGTTAGTATTAGTTCCTTATCCCTTTTCACCATGCCACAAATAAATTCAATACAAGTCATGTATAAAAGAAAATGTTTTATCATACTCAACTTGGGCAAGTAAGGGGAAATTGTCTCAAAATTTTGGTTTCACAAGAATGCCATGCATGCCTCAACATTTTAGAAAATTTGAAACATTATTCATGGATATGCAATTCAAAATAGAATACATAAGGGATGTCACTAAAAGATAATCATAACTTAAAACTCACATATCTAAGGATAAGCTCCATAAGAAAAATCTACAAATTTTCATGTAATGTTTGTCCCCTTAAGAAAATTAATGTTACCCCAATGTAGGCTTATATATATATATATATATATATATATATATATATATATACTCTCTACAAAAACCAAATAAAAGGATACTACTCTAGGTTGCCT
Organism: Glycine max; assembly: GCF_000004515.6. Taxonomy (NCBI): domain Eukaryota; kingdom Viridiplantae; phylum Streptophyta; class Magnoliopsida; order Fabales; family Fabaceae; genus Glycine; species Glycine max. Next base: position 24,663,112 of record NC_038251.2, on the reverse strand, counting down.
CCTAGAAAGCTCTTATTTTAAGTCCCAAGCCTCATGTATGATCATCCGCTCCAAAGCCAAGAACTTAAATGGTGCTACCATTTCCCATATTCTCATTTCTTATACCCCCTTCATGGTGATCCTTTAGAATGATGTTTCTTTTCAGAGGGTCCTCCTTCACTACACTTGGTCGAGGCTTGGCTAGAATTATCTTCATCTTGTTGGTTGCTTGCAAAAAATTACAAGTAGGGGAAGATGAATTATTTGAAGAACCAAACACCCTGAACTCTTTCTCCTTATCACCTTGCCTCCAAACTAATTTCCCTTATCAAACATCAATCAAATCCCATCCTGTATAGAGGAAGGGTCTTCCCAAAATAATTAGAATTTCTTCATCCTCTCCTATGTCCAAAATGACAAAATCAGCTGAAAAAATGAATTTCCTAACTTTAACCAGCAAATTCTCCATTATTCCTTGTGGATAAGTAAGAGTTCTGTCTACAAGCAAAAAATAAATGTTATTTGGGGTTCTTGCAACCCCAACTTATAAACATAATAAGGCATCAGATTAATGCTTGCACCCAGTGAAATAACAACAATCACACTAGAAGGGGGGTTGAATAGTGTGTTAATTGAAGATAATAACTTTATACAATAAAAGGTTTATCATAGGTTCATAAAGACACACACACACACACACACACTAGAGTTGTCTATTGATAAGAAATAAGTTTTGATAAAACCGTATTTAATCGTCTAATAAATATATGAAATAGGGTTTTATAACAGTTTTTTGAGTCAACACTTGGTACAAAAAGAGTGACATAAATAGCTAAAAGAATTCTTAATAAAACTATTAAGGCGAGACACATATACACTTGGCTTATATTGATTCACTCAAATAAAACTATGTCCAATTCTCCTTTACATAACAGTAAAGGATTCCACTAATAAAAAAAAACTTTGATTACAAAACAAGTATTTTGTGTTGTCACTCCTAGTTATACAAGTATTCTCCTATCCACTCGTGGCTTTCACAATAGTTTGAATGAATACAAAAATTCAATTAACAATCAACGAGCGGATAAACAATAAAGCTCAAGTAACTTTGCTTAGCAAAGGATAAACAATGAAAGATTAAATGTATCGTCCAACAATTTTTGTAGAGTTTCGCTTTAGAGATTTTCTCATTTCTTTATTATATTTTTTCTGTCTACTACTTTTGTGTGAAGACTATCTTTTATAGACTTCAGTGAAAGATCTATTATGGGATTAGCACTGAGTCCTTGAAATGATCATTGTCTCACACTAGGAGGCGAGGCAATGTGACATACTCTGATTAGAAAGGAAAGGAATAGAAGTACACACAACAACATGTCCTCCTTATCATTGTCATAAACGACACTTGAGGAATATTTTGTATAGACCCGTTATTATCTTCTATTATGTCTTTTTCTAAAATTTAAATGTTAGCAATTCAAATAAAGAAATACAAATTAAATTTTTGAGGGAGAATACGCGCACTTCCCTTTTTGCACTTCGTTGGACATCTTAGATAAGAGTATGTAAGAAACTTATACCAACTAGATGCGAGTGTTGAACACACATAGTGTATAACAGTGGTTATCACAATGAGTGGACACTATCAGCTTTATAGTCCTTTTAACAAAGTTGGTCTTGTCCACTTAACATTAACTCATTTGATTATCAACAATTTATACTTTTTGTAAACATCAAAATCTAAGGATTGAATGCTTGCCTTAAAAAATACTCAAGTGTAGTTGACGTATTAATTTAAACCAAAGGATGAAGATTGATGATAAAGGTTATTAATCAGTTTCCTGATCAACCTACTGCAAATTACCCAACTAGTTTAGCCATGCAATTTGATATAAAACACTATCTTCCTAGATCTACCAATATATACAGATGATCACTGCTATGAAATCAATTAAGTATTAAAATGACCATCTCCAAATAAAAAGTAAGAGTAAAAAAGAGAATCAATTAACTGGAATTCATCAAAAATCTTATTAAAATTAGAAAAGGTGTTTGAGGTATATTACATGATAATCTCTAAACTAGCCACTCATAGCTCTGAATAAACTAGAAATCCTATAAAGAAATGTAAACATACCAATAAGGTTGGAATTCAGGCAAGGAACCTTTCCAATGGTGATCTTCATGCTTAGTTGGGGCTACATACACACTCTTGCTCTTTGAAACTCTCAAAATGAAAAAAAGAATAAAAGACTATAGAAAGAGAGGCCCTTAATCTTTATTTATAATATTATAAATAAGTTTAATTTGGGTCTGTGATGTTATCCTTGCTCTCTTTTCCTAAAGATAATTCTCTAACTTAGGTACATACAAAATTCATTACAACTATTATCAATTCATCATGACCATGATGAAGATCAGAGCCAAAATGATGTTCATTTGTGGAGAAAAATATCACGACCATGATGAAATCTATGGTCGTACAAAATTTTGATTTTGTGTTTAAAATATTGGTATCACATACAAAATTTATCATGACCAATGATTCTTCAGCTTTTCCTTGTTTTGAGTCATTTTTCCTTGAAACACTCCCTAATAACATGTCTAACATAACTAACAGTAAACTATGAGTTCTGGCAACAAAATATATCATAAATGCATGTAATAGGAATAGAACTACACATAAAAAAAGTGATTAAAATCTGGTTTATCAGTTGCTTATGCTGCTCAAAAGAAGGGAAAAGGTTAAGATATGTGACAAGTTCAATGTTTTTTGTGTAAGTTCAATGTTTTTATACTATACATAGTGATGTTTGGGGCATGTCCCTTGTCTCATCACATTCCCGCTATAAATATTGTGACATTTAGTTATGACTATAGCCACTTTACTTGGATATATTTTCTTTGCTCTATAGCTAAGGTTTTCACAATGTTTACGAAATTTTTGGCATATGTTGAGAATTAATTTCTCACAAGCACTAGGATCTTGTGCACTGACTCTAGAAATGAGTATCTTTCTCATGATTTTCAAAAATACCTGCAACAAAAAGGTATTATATCTCAATACTCTTGTCCTTATATGCCACAACAAAAATGGCATTGATGAGCAAAAGAATCAAGATCTGCTTGATGTGACCAGGACATTCATTCTTCAAGCATTTTCCCCTTTTATTTTTGTTTTGAAGCTTTGTCTATAGTTTTTTTCTTGATTAACTGCCTTCCATTGTAAGTTCTAGATATTGATTCCCTTTCCTTTCATCTCCTTAAAACTCATCACAACTGTCATGATCTATATACTTTTGGATGTGTTTGTTTTGTCCATTTACCATTAATTAAATGTCACAAGCTTAAGGCACAATACATAAAATGTTCATTTATGGGTTATAGTCCTTCAATAAAGGTTTTTTTGTGTTACAATTCCACTAATCGTTGCTTTCGCACTTTGCAAAATGTGGTTTTCTTTTATCATCAGTTTTTTTCATGTGTATTTTCCTTACTTGTAATGATTTTGTTAATCTAGCCAATTATATTGTTTTTTCTTGTACTATTGAGCATTACAAACTAGGATATAAATATTTTAGACGCCAACCTTCTATACCTATTATCGACATCGATCCATCTCTAGAACCTATGTCGATGTCACTTTGGAGGTCAACTCGGTTTCCTCGTTCACTAGATAGGTATTCACCCTCTAGGTATGATCCCTCACCTCATTCTCTTACTGCTACTCTATTTGGAATATTTGTTCCTACATGTTATTCACAAGAAATCAAGGATGCACGTTGGGTGAAAGCAATGCATGATGAGCTATAAGTGCTTCATAAGAATTATACATGGGACATTGTCTCTCACCTCCCTGATGTCAAACCCATAGGATGCAAATTGGTGTATTCTTTGAAGTTGAATTCTGATAATTCTCTCCACCGTTACAAGGCCCGACTTGTCGCTTTGGCGAACAAGCAATAATATAAGGTTTATTTTGATGAGACATTTGCACCTGCCACCAAGATGACCACCATCAGAATGGTTTTTTCCATTGTTGCCTCTAGAGGTTGGTCACTCCATCAAATAGACAAGAAGAATTCCTTTCTCTTTGGGGATATCAAGGAAGATATTTGCATGACTCCTTCTCAGGGCTTGTTTTCCTCTTTTAAGGGTGTGTGCAAACTCAAAAGTTAGAGAAAGGAAAGGTTATTCATATTGTCGTCCAATGTTATAGTAATGTAAGACCCTAGTGAGTGGCCTTAGATTTGCCATATGAGGATAATTCTAAGTGTCTAAGGAAAGGATTAGGGTATAACTTTCGTGTATAGTAATGTTGATATGACAAGATAATAGTTGTATGAGTATCAAGAAAAGAAAAAAGAAGCCATGAGAGTTAAGGAAAAGATCTCTAGAATAGAGAGTCAACATATAGTCTTTAAAGGGCCTAGTGAGACATTATGTCTTATCCTTTTTAGCTTCATGTTTCTACAAATTAAGCAGGTGGATGATTCATGAGAGAAGCTTGAAGCAAGAAGTTGCTAGCATGGAAGAAGAAGTTTATATTTTTGAATCTCCTAATGTGTAGGAGTTAGTTTATGTTTTATGTACCCTGCTTAAGTGTTAAGAGCTTTGTTTTAGTTTTTTTTATGTAATGTATGTTTATATTTAAGTTTCCGCATAGTTAACCCTAATATTCTTATATTCTAAGTTTTCAAAATTTAGTAATATAAGAAAGAAAAGGGTAATATTATAGTTTTGATATGAAATTTACATATAATGGCAATTTTTAGTTGTCACTATGTTAAATTAATTATTTCAAAATTGAAAACACTAACGATATTACAGTTAAATTGACGAGTGGGCCAAAATAGAACTTTTCAAAAAGATAAAAAGACTAAAACAAGACTTTTAAAACATAAAGAACCAAAGTAGAAAAACATGAAAATATAAAGGACCAAAATGATAGTTTACCCTACCCTCTTTTCTGCATGTCATGTTAGTTTTATTTTGATGTTATTGGTGTGAAATTCTATTAAAATATAAAGGACCAAAGCATTGATTCCTTTTTGGTGATTGACCTAAGGAAGGGACTCTATTCCTTGGTTGGGTTCCTAGACCGCTCCAAAAAGCTTTCTAGCAACCAATGAACTAATGTTTCTAAATTACACTACTGCTATGTAGAAATTATGGTACGCGATAAACAGCTAAAAACAATAAAGGAATTTGAAAAGATAGGGAAAATAAGGCAGATAAAAGAGATAATGAAAATAATAGGCAGGAAAATGACAAGGTTTTGTGTATTGATGTTTGTGTCTTTTACAATGCAATAGGTCTTATTTACAATAATTGACTAATGGATACATTAGTTGAAGCATTATTAAAAATCCCTAAAATCTAGTAGATCATGGCTTTCATCGCTTCAATCACTTCCTTATTTTTCAAATTGACTTCCATGTTCTCTTAAAATGACCTACACACTATCCAAAGTGTTCCATTCCAGTCGTTTTACCATTTTGCCCCATTTCAGCCACGTTTGTCGCCTCAATCGGATTCCTTATGCTAGTTGTAGTGAATTACCAATTATTGCTCCCACGACTAACTTTTTAGATGTTAATAGACGACTTTAATGTTCTTTATGAACTACCACTGACCTTAGTTGTGGATTTGATAGCAAGGTAAGAAAGATTGGTGTGAGTTAAAGGTATCTAGCTAGCTTCACTGTATGAATTGTGGGTTGCAAATCTAGGTAGCTAAACAACTCCACTTATGATGGTGGTGACGCTGCCAGAGTTGGTAGTTTTGTGCAATTCTTGTTTGGTAGCATACTTATTTTAGGGCGATCATAGATGATGTTAATTAGGTTCTTGAATCAGGATCATTCCATTGAGATGACAAAGTGCCTATTCAGTGATGTGATTCGAGCTTTATTGAAAGAAGTACCAAGGGGAGTATTAAAATTTTACAATGTATAATGAAAATTAGGTTCCAAAAAAGGATATTTTTGAGAGAAAAAATACAAATGCAAAAGGGGAGTGTACTTTACAAAGTCCTCACAGTATTTTACTTTGTATCTTTACACAAACTATTGACATATACATATGTTATTTTTTAAAAAAACAAGATATATGTATGTTATGATTACCTCTCGAGTGGTTTTCAAATTTTTAATTATTTTTTCCATAAATTCTTCTATTGTTGACCTTTGTTTCAAGTTATTTATAAATTAAGTTTCAATTTTTTGGTATACATGTGATTGCCATGATAATTCCCGATCATTCACATACTAATATCCTTTGAAGGATCTAAAGGCAATTAAAGGTGGGTTAACCCCTTCTAACCAAAAATTTTTATATACAAGAGCCAAAATTTGAACCCCTAAAAGAGCCTGAATCCATTACTACTCAAACTAATAACTTATTAATTAAAATCATTTCTCAAGATGCATTTAATTTCTCTTTATCCAAACTCTTAAAGTTTCATTTATGATCAAAGACAAAAATGTAGGTAAAACTAATACTTTACCTTTTAATTTTAATTTTGGATCAATCTTTTAATTTTGTGTTAATTTGGTCTTATTTATCAATTAAGGCAAGTGTTGACGATCAAAAAGTTATATTTTTTTGTTAATTGTGATTTTTTTCTCTATTGGAATTAATAAATAGGGGATTTGAAACAAAAAATAAAGAGATAAAAGGATAATATGACAAATAAATTAAATAAAAAAGTTAGAATATCAAACAACTAAGTTTACTAACAAAAGGTATATTATACACATTTTGTATCATAATATACTATCATGATCTAAATGCTGATATACCATTTTCATGATGAAATGACTTTAGCTTCGGCAATTAGTTCACCTGGGACCATGTTTACTGCAAAGCAAACCAAGTTGCTAATAATCTTTCAAAGTTTGGACTCCCGATTGATTAGAGTCTTTGATTTTAGTTCGCCATTTATTTGTAATGTTGTTAAGGCTGACTTAGTCTCTGTTCTTTTTCCTAGTGGCTTTTAATAACACTACTACAAAAAGCATTTTTTACAACGTTGCTTTTATGATGGTTGATTGAAAACCGACTTAGAAAGAACACGGTGCAATTTTTCAAATTAAATGCAACAGATTTATGACGGTTTTGCGAAAACCATCTTAGAATATTTTTAGCACACACACACACACACACACACACACACACACACACACACACATATATATATATATATATATATATATATATATATATATATATATATATATATATATATAAATATTATATTTCTCCTTTCACTCTCTTGCTCTCACAACTTCTCCTTCGACTCTCCCTCTAGGGTTCCCAAGCCACCACCTCAGTGCTACTCTAGGCAACGCCGTCCTTCTCGAGGAGACCACCCAACGCCGCCAATTCGTGTTCCACCAATCCACCGTCACCTATGACACCAACCTTGCCTTTGACGTCCAAAACATCGTCATTTTCATCTTCTTCAAAAACCTTCACTTTGACACGCTTGTTGGAGAGAAGGACTATGAGGTGGCATAATTCCTCGTGGTTGGAGAGAAGGACTATGAGGTGGCATAATTCCTCGTGGAACTCCCTACAAAAACCATCTCCATGGACAATAAAAAAGCCCTCCTTTCCAGGCCCAAGCTCTAGACCGATAAGCCCATCGAGGATCGGGTCCATGTCCAAGGCCCACCTGGCAGAGACCCTTCCTTTTCACTAGCCAAAGTGCCTCCTCAAATTTCACGCCCCAACTCTGGAAGGCAAAGTGCCTTCTTGAATAATGATAATGATAACAAGGGCGGGGCAGCAAAAGATGATAGTAATGATAATGGGGCTGGTGCTGGGGCTCTTATTTCTCTGTCTAGAGAGGGTAATAACACTGCTTCTGTTGTTCCTGTGTTGAACACTTCGTCCCCTGTCAAGGCTTTGGTTGAAACAAGATCTAACCAGGGCAAAGGCGCAGACACGGGCAAGTTTGGGAGGAAGGATGTGCCATCATGTGTCCCCAGTGACATCAAGAAGGAGAGGACTCTGCTGAGGTCACTTGTTGTTCATAACAATAAGCGTAGCGAAGGGGATTTCGTCGGGAATTTGAGTTCCAAGGAGAAGAGTGGGAAGAAACGCCTTAGGACTTCTAACAAGGAGGTAGATCCCAGCGCGGCTCGAGAATGTCATGAATGAGTTCAATTTAGCTAGGTTCATTTTCCGTATTCGTCAAATAGTTCCAATTTCATTATATTCATTACTTCTATTCAACTTCCAAATATTCTTGATTCTATACAATGTAATTTAATCAAATCCAGTAGAAACATTCGCGGAGAAAACAATTGTGAAGGAAGACAGCTCATTCAGAAGGTAAATAATGAAAACTATAATCATCCTCTAAAGATTTGGGGCAATGTCAAAGTTGAGAACTAACTAATTCTATTTTTTCACGAAAAAGATTGGAGATTATAAACAAATGTTTCTCAAAAGGGACACCAGAGGAAATTATTATATGCTTGGTAAGTATACATGTATACATATATTAAGATGTGAAAAAAACATTTAATTCTTTAATTTTGTACTAATTTGGGTGGTCCTATATATATACTGAATATAAATGGTGTGGAATATCATTTGAATTATATCATCTATAGGAAAAGGAATAAAAAAATGGAGCAGAAGAGTGGATAAAGAATTGAACAATATCTTTATCGGGATTACACCATTGCTGCCCAGTTCTTGAGAAGAACCATTAGCAATGATTTCTATGAGGTAATTATTTTGGACTAACTCCATTTAACGGTGCAAAGCAAAATAAACGAACTGCGAATAATATTTAACATTTTTCAGATTTTTTGTACAAAATAGGCAATTCTCTACAAGCTAGTGCTTATTTTTAGTCTTACAAAACAATTGTGAAGCCGGGATATATCATATACTATATAAATTTAGATAAAATAGTCTATACACGTTGCTCAATCACAAATTCACGTGTTTGTTAAATTTATTGATAATACGTGTTTTTTTTATAGTAACAGTGCATTGAAAATAAATTCATATATATTAGTCATTTTTAACGTTGAAAAGGACTATTAACTCCCTTTTATTTGACCCTTTATTCAACTCAAACACCTACGTAGGGGACAAGAGCAAAGCAATGGCAGTTCTTGAGCATGTTTCTTATCATTTATTTGTTGAACATATTCATTAGCAGCCCTCTTATACTTATAAACAACCACTATTGTAGTGTTTGAAATTCATATATTGTGTTTGTGTTGTAGGTAGAGTTATTTTTGTAATATTTGTTAAATACATGTCTTTTGATGCAGGTAAAAGATTTTCAATATCACATAAACTATTTTTGGGGTGGGATTGAAATAAAAGTATGGCATAGAAAGGTGGAAGGTCTCTCTGTCTACTTCTTGGAACCTCAAAATGCATAAGAAATTGGCTCTCTATGTCTTTAAAAGTTGTTAGGAAATATCCCTTCATAACTTAGGTTTACTCTTGCAGAAAGAAAACCTAATAAATAGAAAAAAGTTAGCCATTCCTTCATCTATCTTTATATTTTCTATTATTTATCCTTATTCTTGTTTTTAGGAAAAACTGTTAAGAGAAACACTATGTATAGGGGCCTGGTAGAACTGAGGGATAGGTGTTGGATCAAGTGGCCTCAGAATAATTAAGAAGGGGGGTTGAATTAATTATTAATGAACCTTTACTAATTAAAAAATTATCCTTCTTAATGTTACTAGATTCAATTAGGCTTTTACTATAATGTTAAGAAAGTAAAGAACAAAAATAGAAACTTAACCAAAAGTAAAAGCGATAATTAAAGTGCACAGCAAAAATTAAAGAGTGTAGGGAAGAAGAAGACAAACACAAGAATTTTATACTGGTTCGGCAACAACGCGTGCCTACATCCAGTCCCCAAGCAACCTGCGGTCCTTGAGATTTCTTTCAACCTTGTAAAAACCTTTACAAGTAAAGATCCACAAGGGATGTACCCTCCCTTGTTCTCTTTGAACAACCAAGTGGATGTACCCTCCACTTGAACTGATCCACAAGAGATGTACCCTCTCTTGTTCTCAATTACAACAACCCAAGTAGATGTACCCTCTACTTGTACCACAAAGGATGTACCCTCCAATGTGTTAAGACAAAGTTCTCAGGTGATTAGTCCTTTGAAACTTTGTAAAGGGGAAACAAAAGATATCTCAGGCGGTTAGTCCTTTGAAATCTGAAATTCTGATACTGAGGACAGATGTCGTACAGGATGTCACGACATCGCGCTTCAGAACATGCAGATTGTATATGACAGTATGAACAGATTAAACAAGTAAATAACTCAAGAGGATTGTTAACCCAGTTCGGTGCAACGTCACCTACATCTGGGGGCTACCAAGCCAGGGAGGAAATCCACTAAAATAGTATTAGTTCGAAGATCTAACAGCCACTGTATACAACCTTCTCACCTAACCACTACCCATGCAACTTCTACCTAAGAGCCACTCTTAGATATGAGAGCCCCTCTCACTCCCTCTCAATCACTCACCCGTGTTTACAAACAAATCAAAGACACACCAGAGATTGCTCTCTGAACAATAGAGATCAACTCTACACACTCAGGTCCAACACTTGATGTTAGGGTAACATCAAGGTGGCTCACAAAACACTCAAGTCACAAAACTCACAAAATAACTCTTCAATCTCTGACTTGATGGAAAACTCGTGCAGCCTTCATGTTTATATAGCAGTGTACGTATCTGGGCTGCAACAACTTGCGCTGGATAAGATCTATCATTCTCCTGAAAAATCTGCACTTAAAGATCTAAAAGATAAAGTTTTATCTTTTAGTTTTTATCTTCAATCTCTAATCCCTGAACGAAACTATTCAAGTTTGTAATTCAAACTTTAATTATCTTTTAATTCGTTCCTAAAGATAGAGCGCCTAATCTGTTGCTGATTGCACATTAATCTGTTAAAGATATAACAGATTTATATGTCCAGTATTTTCGGGCAGGATGTCCTGGACATTGTATCCGACATCGTGGATCCTGCAGCTTCAATTCTTCATTTGACATTTTATCTTGCCTTGTGCATTGTGCAGCCCGATCTGATTCCTTGACATAATGTTAGACATCATGTGCAGCAACTCCAGCTTTCCTTCATTGTCTAAGTGCTTATGTTTTAACAAAATTTTAGCCAATCTTTTAAAACTCAGTAAAGCTAAGCACTAACAATCTCCCCCTTTGGCAAATTTTGTCTAAAACATACTTAGACACTTCCTGAGCAGGTACGAGCAGTCATGCAAGTGGGATCAGCAACTTTCATTATCAGAGTAATCAAGCACAACAGTATCTGTAGTGGTGACAGCAAAATTCTGCAAGTTGCAAATCTACAAGTCTTTTCCAGGATGTCAAGACATCTCACGTGACATCAGTTCTCTAGCAGACAAATGCCCAGCTTGCCCCTCAGTTTTACAAACTGATTTGCATCCAATGCCTTTGTGAAAATATCTGCTACTTGTTCCTCAGTGGCAACATGCTCCAGTGTGATAACTTTATCATCAACAAGATCTCTAATATAGTGATGTCTAATGTCAATGTGCTTGGTTCTGCTGTGTTGAACAGGATTTTTAGAAATATTAATAGCACTCATGTTGTCACAGTACAATGTCATGACATCTTGTTCGACATTGTACTCCTTCAGCATCTGCTTCATCCAAACTAGTTGTGAACAGCTGCTTCCTGCTGCAATATACTCTGCTTCTGCAGTAGATAGGGACACACAGTTCTGCTTCTTGCTGAACCATGAAATAAGATTGTTTCCCAAATAGAAACATCCACCAGAAGTGCTTTTTCTGTCATCTGCACTTCCAGCCCAATCAGCATCACAATATCCAACCAGCATTGAATCTGAACAATGACAGTACATAATCCCATAGTCACTGGTGCCATTTACATATTTCAGAATTCTCTTTACTTGATTCAAGTGACTTATCTTGGGATTGGCTTGATATCTTGCACAAACACCTACTGCAAAGGTGATGTCAGGTCTGCTTGCTGTTAAATATAGTAAGCTCCCAATCATGCTTCTGTACAGACTTTGATCAACACTGGTGTCAGCTTCATCCTTTGACAGCTTCAAGTGAGTAGGTGCAGGTGTTCTTTTATGGCTGGCATTTTCCATCCCAAACTTCTTGACAATGTTCTTTGCATACTTGCTTTGTGAGAGGAATATGGAGTCTTCCATCTGCTTCACTTGGAGTCCCAGAAAATAAGTCAGCTCTCCAACAAGACTCATCTCAAATTCAGAGTGCATCTGTTGGACAAAATGTCGAAGCATCTCATTCGACATCCCTCCAAACACAATGTCATCAACATATATCTGTGCTATCATCAAGTTTTCAGCATCTTGTTTGACAAAGAGAGTCTTGTCAATTCCTCCCTTCCTATACCCTTGCTGAGTAAGGAACTCTGTTAGCCTTTCATACCAAGCTCTTGGAGCTTGCTTCAATCCATAGAGAGCCTTCTTGAGCCTGTATACATGATCTGGATGAGTTGGATCTACAAATCCCTTTGGCTGCTCCACATAGACTTCTTCATTCAGGTATCCATTCAGAAATGCGCTCTTCACATCCATCTGGTACAGCTTGAATTTGAGGATGCAAGCTACACCAAGTAACAATCTGATGGACTCAAGTCTAGCAACAGGGGCGAAAGTTTCATCAAAGTCTACACCTTCAATCTGAGTGTAGCCTTGAGCAACAAGTCTGGCCTTGTTTCTGGTTATAACACCTTCTTCATTGGTTTTGTTCTTGAAGATCCACTTGGTGCCAATCACATTAGTTCCCTCGGGTCTAGGAACTAGCTCCCAAACTTCGTTCCTTCTGAATTGCTCCAATTCTTCTTGCATAGCATTGATCCAGAACTCATCAGTCAGTGCCTCTTTCACATTCTTTGGCTCAGTTTTGGAGACAAAGCATGAATTGGAGACAATCTCAAACTCCCTTGATCTTGTAGTGACTCCTCTGTTTGGATCTCCTATAATCAGCTCCTTGGGGTGCATCTTTTGGATTCTAATGGAAGGACTCTTGTTAGGTTGATTGATGTTTGGTTCATCTGTAGCAGAATCAGAGTTTTCTGCATTTTCTGCATTTTCTGCACTTTTAACTGTATCTGCTACATTGTCTCCCGATGTTCTGACATCGTCTTCGACATCCTTCTTTCTTGCTGGAGTTAGATCATCAACAACCACATTGATGGATTCCATCACAGTTCTGGTTATGGAATTGAATACTCTATATGCTCTGCTGTTTGTAGAGTATCCCAAGAATATTCCTGCATCACTCTTGGGATCCATCTTTCTCCTTTGCTCTCTATCTGCCAAAATGTAACATGGACTTCCAAAAATGTGGAAGTGCTTGACAGTTGGCTTCCTCCCTTTCCAGATTTCATACAGTGTGGTTGGAGTCCCTCTTCTGAGTGTGACTCTGTTGTGGATATAGCATGCTGTGTTCATGGCTTCAGCCCAGAGATTATAGGGAAGTTCTTTGGCATGAAGCATGACCCTAGCTGCTTCTTGCAAAGTCCTGTTTTTCCTTTCAACTATGCCATTTTGTTGTGGTGTGATGGCTGCAGAGAACTCATGAGTGATGCCTTCAGATGTGCAGAATTCAGTAAACTTGCTGTTTTCAAACTCTCTGCCATGGTCACTCCTAATTCTCTTGATGACACAGTCTTTTTCTCTTTGAAGTCTTAGACTCAACTCTTTGAATACTTCAAAGGTGTCTGATAAAGTTGACCCAGGTAAATCTGGAGAAATCATCCACAACAACATAGGCATACCTCTTTCCTCCAAGGCTTTCAGCTTGCATAGGCCCCATCAAGTCCATGTGAAGTAGTTCCAGCACCCTGGAAGTGGTCTGATGTTGAAGCTTCTGGTGGGACATCTTGACTTGCTTTCCAATCTAACATTCACCACAGATTCTGCCTTCTTCTATTTTCAGATTGGGAATGCCTCTAACAGCACCTTTGTCAATGATTTTCTTCATGCCTCTTAAGTGCAGATGTCCAAATCTTTGATGCCATATTTTGACTTCATCTTCTTTGGAGGATAGACATGTGGAGGAGTAACTGGTTTCTTGAGGTGTCCATAGGTAACAATTGTCCTTTGATCTGCTGCCCTTCATTAGAACTTCACTCTTCTCATTTGTCACCAAGCATTCTGACTTTGTGAAGTTTACATTGAATCCTTCATCACACAACTGACTGATGCTGATCAAGTTTGCAGTCAGTCCCTTTACCAGCAGTACTTTGTTCAGACTAGGAAGTCCATCATGGACTAGCTTTCCCATTCCAGTGATCTTTCCTTTAGAGCCATCTCCAAATGTCACATAGCTAGTGGAGCAAGGTTCAATGTTCACCAGGAATTCTTTAACTCCTGTCATGTGTCTGGAACAGCCGCTATCTAGGTACCAATCTTCCTTAGCTGATGCTCTAAGTGAAGTATGAACAACAAGACTAACAATCTTGTGTTTTGGAACCCACATCATCTTCCTTCCGCTGCTGCTACTTTGAGTTCCATGATGTGGATGGCCATGTAGATGATAGCAAAAGGGCTTTATGTGACCATACTTGCCACAGTAGTGACACCTCCACTTCTTTCTTTTGCTCTTTTCTGCTGCGTTCCATGATGTCGAGACCGATGTTGTGACATCGTGGCTCCAGTGCTGTTTTTGGCAGGAACAAATTCTGTCATGGTTGTTCTGCCAGCAGATTTATGATTAAATCCAAGTCCTCTCTGGTTTCCAACATTCTTCCCAAGCTGTAGCACCTCATCAAGCATATCTGAGCCTTTATTCAGCATCTTTATTGATTTTGTCATGTTTTCCAGTTTAGAGTTCAGAAAACCAATTTCTCCTTTAAGCTCAGAGATCTCCTCTTCATGTGCCTCCTTCTCAGCCTCCAGATTTGCAATGATCTTCTTTAGTTGTGCTTCTTGCTGAAGAATCTTCTCACTTTTGATGCATAGTTCTCTATAGGATATAGCAAGCTCATCAAAAGTGATTTCAACATCAATATCACTTGAATCTTCATCAGATTCAAATATCCCAGTGAGTGCATTCACATCTCTGTCAGAATCACTTTCTTGTTCACTCTCTGTATCATCAGACCAACATACAGAAAGTCCTTTTCTCTGCTTCTTGAGATGGGTGGGACATTCAGCTTTGATGTGTCCATAGCCTTCACACCCATGGCATTGAATTCCTTTGTTGTGACTGGGCTTTTCATCTGACTTCTTCTGGTATTCACTACCTTTCCTGATGTCGAAAGGGATGTTCCGGACATGTGGTTTCTGCCTCCTGTCCATTCTTTTCAGCACTTTGTTGAACTGTTTTCCAAGGAGCACAACTGCATTAGTCAGACCTTCATCAGTATCCAGGTCATACTCATCTTCTTCTCCTTCATCATTGGACACGAACGCCAGGTTCTTGCTCTTCTTTTCAGTCCTATCCGAGAGTCCTAGCTCGAAGGTTTGAAGGGAACCAATGAGTTCATCTACTCTCATGTTGCAAATGTCTTGGGCCTCCTCTATTGCAGTGACTTTCATGTCAAATCTCTTAGGCAAAGATCTGAGGATCTTTCTCACCAGCTTTTCATCTGTCATCCTTTCTCCCAAGGCAGTGCAAGCATTGGCAATTTCAAGAATGTTCATGTGGAAGTCATGAATGCATTCTTCCTCCTTCATCTTCAGATTTTCGAATTTTGTAGCCAATAGTTGCAATCTGGACATCTTCACTTTGGAGGTTCCTTCATGAGTGGTTTTCAGGATCTCCCATGCATCCTTGGCAACTGTGCATGTGTTGATCAATCTGAAGATATTCTTGTCAACTCCATTGAATAGGGCATTCAAGGCTTTGGAGTTTCCAAGTGCCAATTCGTCTTCTTCTTTTGTCCAGTCTTCTTCTGGCTTCAATTCATCAGTGGGCTTTCCTTCTGTGTCCAGCATCTTGGGATGTTCCCAGCCTTTGATGACAGCTTTCCAGGTTCTGCTATCCAGTGATTTGAGGAAGGCCACCATCCTTGCTTTCCAGTATTCATAGTTGGTTCCATCCAGAATTGGTGGTCTGTTCACTGGTCCTCCTTCTTTCTCCATGTTCATCAGAATTTATCTCCCTAGATCTCACTCAGTGATTTCGAGTGCCCGCTCTGATACCAATTGAAATTCTGATACTGAGGACAGATGTCGTACAGGATGTCACGACATCGCGCTTCAGAACATGCAGATTGTATATGACAGTATGAACAGATTAAACAAGTAAATAACTCAAGAGGATTGTTAACCCAGTTCGGTGCAACGTCACCTACATCTGGGGGCTACCAGGCCAGGGAGGAAATCCACTAAAATAGTATTAGTTCGAAGATCTAACAGCCACTGTATACAACCTTCTCACCTAACCACTACCCATGCAACTTCTACCTAAGAGCCACTCTTAGATATGAGAGCCCCTCTCACTCCCTCTCAATCACTCACCCGTGTTTACAAACAAATCAAAGACACACCAGAGATTGCTCTCTGAACAATAGAGATCAACTCTACACACTCAGGTCCAACACTTGATGTTAGGGTAACATCAAGGTGGCTCACAAAACACTCAAGTCACAAAACTCACAAAATAACTCTTCAATCTCTGACTTGATGGAAAACTCGTGCAGCCTTCATGTTTATATAGCAGTGTACGTATCTGGGCTGCAACAACTTGCGCTGGATAAGATCTATCATTCTCCTGAAAAATCTGCACTTAAAGATCTAAAAGATAAAGTTTTATCTTTTAGTTTTTATCTTCAATCTCTAATCCCTGAACGAAACTATTCAAGTTTGTAATTCAAACTTTAATTATCTTTTAATTCGTTCCTAAAGATAGAGCGCCTAATCTGTTGCTGATTGCACATTAATCTGTTAAAGATATAACAGATTTATATGTCCAGTATTTTCGGGCAGGATGTCCTGGACATTGTATCCGACATCGTGGATCCTGCAGCTTCAATTCTTCATTTGACATTTTATCTTGCCTTGTGCATTGTGCAGCCCGATCTGATTCCTTGACATAATGTTAGACATCATGTGCAGCAACTCCAGCTTTCCTTCATTGTCTAAGTGCTTATGTTTTAACAAAATTTTAGCCAATCTTTTAAAACTCAGTAAAGCTAAGCACTAACAAAATCTTTTGTTTAAGGGAAAGGGAAGAATCAAAAGAATTCTTAGACTATGTCTTTTTGAATTCTTTGAAAAGGGAGAAGGGAGACACAAAAGAATTCAGGCGGTTTGTCCTTTGTTCTTTTGGAAAAGGGAGAAGAGAGACACGAAAAGAATTCAGGCGATTAGTCCTTGTTGAATTCTTTTTGGCAAAGCGAGAAAAGAATAAAAAGATATAGCACACGTTTGTTTTCAGTGAAAGAACAAGGTTTGGAAACCAGAAAACTTAGAAAGCTTTTGGCAAAGGAAGAAGAAGAAAGATAAGAAGGAAATGTTTCAAGATTTCTCAAAAGGTTTTCAAAGAGGTTCAAAGGTTGT
Source organism: Glycine max (assembly GCF_000004515.6). Classification (NCBI taxonomy): domain Eukaryota; kingdom Viridiplantae; phylum Streptophyta; class Magnoliopsida; order Fabales; family Fabaceae; genus Glycine; species Glycine max. The sequence continues at coordinate 24,645,584 of NC_038251.2, read as the reverse complement.
AAAAGTTATTGAAATGCAAGTCAAGGTCTTGCTTTTATAGACTCTTCATGTCTGGTCAAGAAAACCATTGGAAGAGTTATAACCTTGAGAAAAACCTGAAAACCATTGGAAGAGTTACATCTCTTGACTTTTTATTCAAAACTTGTCACTGGTAATCGATTACCAAAACCATGTAATCGATTACACAAAGCATTTTATGAAAAGATATGACTCTTCACAAATGAATTTGAATTTCAACGTTCAGATACACTGGTTATCGATTACCAATATATTGTAACCGACTACACCATTTAAAAATCAATTGGAACGTTGCAAATTCAATTAAAAGCTTTTGAAATCAAACTTTGCCACAGGTAATCGATTACAGGAAAATGGTAATCGATTACCAGAGAGTAAAAACTCTGGTAACTTAGAAAATTTTGAGAAAAACTTTTCTTGTAAAACAAAACTATGCTATGTTTGGTTTTTTGAAAAATCTTTTCACTTCCCTTGTGAAGTCTTCTTGATTTCTCTTGAATCTTTAATTCATCTTTTTTTGAATCTTTGAAATCAACTTCTCTTGAATCTTGAATCTTCTTGATGTCATTTCTTGAATCTTGAAATTAATCTTGATCTTGAACTTGTTGACTCAATCTTGAAATCATTCTCTTGAGCTTTTTGTCATCATCGAAACTTCTTGAATCAACTTGATTCATCATCATGAAGCTTGCTTCTACTATAGGAAATTTGTATTCTACTACTACTACAAGTGAATTCCTTTGAGTATATCATTTACTATGTATAGGGTGTTTCTTTGTCATCATTTGATCCATTTAGCTGACCCTGCCAAGTGGGAAAAAAGTTTGGTTGTTATTGTTTTAGGGTGCTTCACAGCCATGTTCATGTGCCAGTGATGAGTTTATAAGTATTATAAGACATTTTAATGTGGCCTATAGCTTCATGATAGTTAGGTTAGGACTCGTAGTAGTTGCTTTCATTACAACCCTCATCTATAAGAACCTCATCCATTACAACCCTCATAGTAGTTGATAAATGGCTACACCTGCAAAGATTTTTTAGCTTAATTGGTAGGAATTTAAATGTTCCCAATGTACAACGTTACTTGTTATTTTTCCTATGCTTTTGGCTTGATAATATTTTACATGTGTATACCATTGGGATATGCACTTGGCTATGTCTACGGTGGTTTGGTAAGTCTTCGTCTATTTTTTTTTATCATTATTGAATACTAATTGTATCACCTATAGTTAATGTCTTAGTGGAATGCTGGAGCACATGATATTCTTTCCTTATTTCATTATTCCAATTTTTATCTGTACAAATTTATTTCCATGTTATAGCCTATAAATATTAGGAATAGTCTATATGTATGTTTTTTCATCTTGTACTCATTATCAGAAAATTATATAGGATGATAGCATGATTATCTTTCTAAATTTTAAAAATTAATTGAAAAGTAATATTTAGTTTATTTATTTAAAAAAACACATTCTAAGACGGTTCTCTTAAAAACCATCTTAGAATGTTTACATTCTAAGACGGTTTTCTGCAAAATACATTCAAAGACAGTTTTCTTAGAATTCTCAAAATATTTTATTTTTTGTTTAAAAAACATTCTAAGACGGTTTTTTTGAAAATCGTCTTAGTATGTTGTCATTCTAAGATGATTATTTTCCTGAGAACCGTCTTAGAATGTGTAGCAATTGCAAGACAGTTTTTTAAGAACCGTCGTAAAAAGTTTTAACTTTTTACAACGTTGACTACAAAGACGGTTGAAAACCGTTTTTGAATGTGCCGTAGAATCGATGTAGAAACATCTTTTTGCAGTAGTGTAAAGTTTGTTTGGAGCCTTAGCCCATCTCGATGACAAAAGTAAATAAATAAATCAATGAGCTCTTAAAGTTTATTAAAGTTTTTATTCTTAAAATTTATATAATTACATGTTATTTTATTGGGTAACATATTTTTCTTTCTTAAAATTTTTTGAATTTATGATTTTGGTCCCTAAACTTTTCAACGACTTGTCAGCGCCCTCAATCTTTTTCTTTGTCCAGTGTTTTAGTCATTTTTGTGTGTTTTGATTGTTAAGTGATGATGCGACATTGTTTTATTGTGGTTTATCTTATTACATTTTTTGGAAGTTAAAAAACTGCCAAAAAATTGCTCGTCTAGAAATAGTGAACCAAGTCACATTTTGACCTATGATAAGATCTTAGTTGTTCTCCTGATCTAGGCAATGAAACAAGACATGTGAGCATGCATTTTGATTGTCCTAATTAAAGGAAGAAAATCCCTTAGTTTGGTTTGCAAATCGTTGAACAATGAGAGCATCTTTAGTGTCAGATCTTGAGCAAGGATCTTAAGCTCAAGATCTAGTCTTCACTAGATCTCTCAATAAAGGAATTGGACAAATCTCCAGCATGGAGAATGGGTTCTTGTACAAAAAATCTTACACATTGTTCAAATTATTTTTTTTACTCTCTCTCATTAATAGCAAAACATCGGACCAACATTAGGAGAATAGACCAAAAAAAACAAAACAAAAAGAGATAAAGAACGAGATGAAGAATAAGTAAGCAAAATAAATAGAAAAAAACAAAAAACACACAAAAAAATAGACATATCGGCGGAGTTCCGGAAAAGGGAAGGGGTTTGTGGCGGAGGGAAAGGGGGAAGGGGGTGGGTTGCGGTGGAGGAAGAAGAAGAAAGAAGAAAGAGAGGGAGAAGAAAATAAAACAAAAACCAATAAAGCAAGAAGAAGCATTGTGTGTTATGAAGAGAGAGGGAAGAGAAAAAAAAAACTAATGAGTGAAAGAAAAGGGAGAGGAGAAAAAAAGAAAAAATTAATTTAATTACTTAATTATATTTAATTTATTAAATATTAAAATTTTTTGAAAGTGAGATCTATGTGGGACCTACTAAAAGTTGTCTAAGATCCCAAAATGAGATGTACTCATAAAGAAAAAATGATAGAGGTCTTCAGAGATCTTCAATGATCTATCAAAAAGTGGTTTAAGATCCCATTTTGAAATTTATCACTAAAGATATTCCAAGGAAGACATCAAGAAAAAATCGAAGAAGAATCATTGCACTACTACAAAAGGCATTTTTCACGACGTTGCTTTTACATAGGTCAATAAAAAACTGACTTAGAAAGAACACAATGACATTTCGTAATTAAATTCAACAGCTTTATGACGATTTTAAAAAACCACCTTAGAAACTTGTCATTCTAAGAGGGTTTTGTATATCTCGCACCTATATATTTATTTCTCTTTCTCTTGTGGGACTCCCTAATTAAGAAGAACCCTAGGCTGCGATTATCACCTACACTATGCTCGCGAGCTTCAGCCACGTCGATTCTGACAATCAGAACCTCCACATATCGAGCTCCAGCTAGTCGAGAGAGAGCTCCACCAAGCCACCCTCCTTCACCATGATCTTCTTCATGCCGGGGTGGATTTCCACTGTGTGTGCCCTCACGTTGCCGATTCCGTCAGTCTCTGCCATGAACCGGAAGAAGTTAGGGGCCTCCTCCACCGCCATGTCAGTGTCAGAGCAGAAGGGAAGCTCCAGCACACAGCTGAACACCTGCAGGAGTCGTCAAAGCTTCTTCCCGGTGATCTCCAATAGCGTCTGAGCCTTCGACATCGGGTTCCCCCCCGTCGCTGCCGAATTGGATAGAGATGTTGCATTTTCAAGGAACAGAGTGGACCTTCATGATTCTATTTCTACTGTGGAACGCTACAGAGGATTACACCACCAAGATTAACACCGCGACGATGACCAGAGGTACCTTTTCTATGATAAAGGAACGGTTCTTCTTCTTCGTCTTTCTTCTTCCCCCTTTCTTTTCCGGGCGAAGACTAAATGAAAACCCTAACCTTATTTCAATTTATGTTCGCAACGATGGCGTTTTACAAATAAGAAAAGTCTATGTTTCTTCACTTGCTCACAAATCCGCAATTGCTATTGTGTACCCAACCTGAACCCAACAAAATGGTAAGCAAATAATAATGACAAAACATCAGAAAGTCAATGTAGATTTAAACCAAATAATAATGTTTTGTCATTTACATTGGCAGAATGCTAGAGCTATAAGATATTAGGGTTTCTTGATTGATTTTCTAGCTGACTTTGATCAATTCAATTTCTTCTTCATAATTAATCTTGTTCATTTCTGCTATATTGTGCTTAACTTGTTTTCCTCAAATGAATGATAACATGATGTAGCTCGAGTAGCTCTTTTTAGTGGATGTAGGCACTAATGGCATGTGTCATTAACTTGCTGGATTTACTACAATGACTAAGTTTTTCATATGGGATTAGTCTAGAAATCTTTTATCCTTTATCAGCTTTAACCAATGAATGATATAGGTACTAATTTTATAATGCTGATATCTATGAACTAGGCTTTGTTTATTTTTCCTTTGCAATGTACTTCTTGTTAGACTTTTTTATAAATGAACCTCATTGCTTATTTGGTATATCCGACTCCTTAAATCTAGCTATATTCTCTTAATAGTAAACTCTGAACTTAACTTTCTAACTAAAAACTGATTGTTGGATGTTTATTTTCTGCTTACAATGGTGATGCAATTTGTAAAATCCATTGTGACTTTGAAAATGATAACCTTACGTTTGGGGCTATGCAAGGTTTAATATCTTATAGCTCTAGCATTCTACCAATGTAAATCACAAAACATTATTATTTGGTTTAAATCTACATTGAGTTTCTGATGTTTCTTTGCTGGCCACATATTTGTTTGCTTTTCATGGTTACAAGATACAAAGGACGAAGAATCTTAATTTCATTTTTTGTTTGGTTTTTTTTTTGTTTTTATATGTTTTAATTAATAGTTGCAAATAGTATTACGTTTATATTCACTTCCACTGACGAGTTTATAAAGAAATTTGAATGCTTTGGGCCATTTTTTTAAAACGTGTTTTATTTTTATTATTATCAATAATTATAAAAATGCTATTTTATTTTACTTTGAGGAGAATGGTAAAATCAACTTTGTAGAGACTGTAGACTCTGTTTTCATCATTTTATAATACATGGTGTTTTTCTTTTTTAAACTACGTGTATATAAGTTTAATGGAAGTCAATTATATTTAAGTTAATTTAACATAATAGGGTTAGTTTCCTCAAAATTCCAGCTCAAGATATTTTCTAAGAAAAATCAAGTATTATTTGTTGGTAAAATATGGTGTTATTTTATAAGCATATAAAAAATTAAGAAAAAAAAGTCTCAAAATGTATTAACTATCTATAGACTTGCTACTATTTTGTTAATAGTATTACTAGTTTACTATTGTTGTCCTGTATTGGTTTAGTTGTTTCTTCTCACTATTCTGTTCTACTCGTTTTTTTCAAACTTCTTGGCATTTCACGTAGCTGTTATGCTATGTGGATAACATTACAAGATAATGATCTAGTGTAACATTTGCAGTTTAGTAAATTGTTTTTCCATATTCTTTTAAACTGCTTAACCATAAAAATTGTCTAGGTAGTCTGCATTGAAGGTCACCAAGGTTTGAATCAGATTCAGAACACATTCCAAATTGAACTGTTGACTGATTATGGAATAGATAAGGAAAGAATTTAAGCGGGAAAAGTATAGATGAACAAGATAATAAGTATCAACTTGCTAAAGTGTCAATTTCTGCTTGAATATGTTTGATTGAGGGTATGTCATGAATTCTGCAAAAGGGGGTGGGAGACAAGGCATTGAATCAACTAGAAAAATCTGTTAGTTCAAAACTTGAAGCTACAGTGGCTAGGCAGATATAGGAACAATTTCAAACCTCTGGCAAGCAAGCTCTTCAGGTTAGCAGCTTCTGGTGAACATCAACAATATCTCTTAAAATTGTTTTTGCATTCTCTTTTTTTTTTTTTCTTTTTTTGATTGCGTTGTGTATGAACTTTTGTTTGCCTTTGCTTTCTGTGCTTTATCATCTTCTATATGTGTTGTTGGAAATTGTTTATACTTGGGAGTCTTGGTAATTCTTTTATAGCCTTATATCATTCGGATGTGCATATGAAGGGCCATTGTAGCTTCACATCTTTGTCTAGAGGCTACTCCTAAGTTTGTTCTTCAACTGATGGATGTTAAAGGGCTCACAATTTCACACATCAAGAGCCTTCTGCAGGTTGGTCATTTTTATTAACCTACTTAATTATTACAAAGTTATGTACATTAGTTCCATTATCCATGGTCAAAGTACACACCCTTATGTTCACAACTCCCAAGGCTTTTATTTGAGGTTCCTTATTGTTTCTTTTTTCTATTTTTCAAAATCAGATGTATAGAAGCATGAAAGGTGACTCATGCAGACAAGGTACACTACTAGAAAATAGGCTTTCTATATCGGTTATCACGCGTTGTTGTAACCAGAGTCGTTGAAACACCGTCGTCCTACAATGACGGTTAAACAACCGTTGTAGAATTCTGACACTCTACATCGATTATTAGGACAACCAATGTAGAAGTTTGTCCATTCTAAGATGGGTTGATCTCTAAACCCTTAGAATGTCAGATTTCTACATCGGTTGTCCTAATAACCGATGTAGAATGTTAAAATTTTACATCGGGTGTGTCCTGAACCGTCATAGATTCCTACCCACGATGAAACATTCAACATCGGTTATCTTAATAACCGATGTAGAATGCCCAGCATTCTACATCGGGTGTGGCCTGAACCGATGTAGAATTATTAATTTTTTAAATTTTTTTTTGCTTTTTGGAAGCAAGAATTATGATGACATAAAAATATGTAGCATAGTCATTTCATTAAAAAAATATTTCTACAAATTAACTAGTAATTACTAAATTCAATATCATTGGGGGGAAGATTTAGTGGCAGTGGAAACATAGCTAAGGACTAAAACTTAAAATGCAAATAAGAACCAAATAAATAGTTTAATTAAGTTATTGATGGCGTATTTAGTTAATTATAAAAACTGATTTATATATGATGTAAGCTCCATTGGAGCTTGTAGGCCTAGGATCTTCTTCATCAATGGATTCATTTGCTTCTTGGAAGATGAATGACAGCGGAATGGGGAAGGAAGAGAGAGAGGAGACGCCACTACAAGGAGAAGATGAGTCTAAAAGAAGCTCATCACCATAGGAGGCCATGGATAAGAGCTTGGAGGAAGAAGGAGATGAATGAAGGATGGGGGAGAGAAGAGCACAAAATTTTGTACTCTAAAAGAGCTATAAAATCTGAAGTTTAATATTCAAATGATCAGAGTTAAAAAAAATGCACACACATGACCTCTATTTATAGCCTAAGTGTCACACAAAATTGGAGGGAAATTTGAATTTCAATTCAAATTTCACTTGAATTTGAAATTGAATTTGTGGAGCCAAACTTTGGAGCCAAAATTTCACTAATTATGATTAGTAAATTTTAGTTATGGTTCAGTCCACTAATACAAGATCAATTCTAAGATTCTCTACTAAGTGTGCTTAGGTGTCATGAGGCATGTAAAGCATAAAGGACATACACAAAGTGTGACTATATGATGTGACAATGGGGTGAAGTAAGCAAATGCTCACCTCCCCCTCTAAAATTTAATTGGATTGGGCTTCAACCAATTCATTTAAATTTATTTCCAACTACACACATCAAATATTCACTTAGTGCATGTGAAATTACAAAACTACCCCTCATACAAAAACTAGTCTAGGTGCCCTAAAATACAAGGGCTGAAAAATCCTATATTTCTAGGGTACCCTACCTACATTATAGAGCCCTAAATACAAGGACCAAATATAATGACATCCTAGTCTAATATGTACAAAGATAATTGAACCCAACATTGGCCCATGGGCTCAGAAATCTACCTTGAGATTCATGAGAACCCTTAGGCCTTCTTCAGCAGCTCTAGCCAAATCCTCTTGGAGCCTCTTTCTCTTGGCTGTAGTGACTGGTCCCTTCCTAGGGAGGATTGCATCAATATATATATGAGTTTCATTGTCCAGCCTGTCAATAGTGTCAAATGTGTGTCAAGAACAGAATATCATAGGCGAATAAATGCAATTGCAAGAGGATATAGAATAGAACTAAGTTCTACTTACGAGTTACAAACAATTTTGCTCAAAGTTGAGGCTGATGTGAATGTTTTCCCATCAAGATATTCATTCTCCTCCTTAACTGAAAATCACAACTTTTAATAAGTAGCTCAAAGTTTTTAACCTGTTAATATAACTGACATACTCAGACATGGGATAACCACCAGTTTCTTCTCTATCTACAAATTAATTTACAATGAAGATGTAGCACTCATAATTGATATTTGGATTACATATAGAAAAAGTCATCCATAAATCATAATTTATAATGTGCCACTGAAAGGAATAAGTGATTCAGAGAGGGCATATTCTATAAATCTGACTATCTGCTATTGGGAAGGCTATGAAATTTGAACATATATTTTGTTTTTTTAAAACGTTAAGGAAAAAAATGATGAAGCAGTTGAAGCCAGAATTTACCCAGGGCTATAACCCAATATTTGTCCCTTTACATTATTTTTATCATTCAATTAAATATTTCTTGCCTTCTCGTCTCATGAATTACAAGGAAATATATATACCTAGTAATGTGTTAGCTAGCACACGTATTTAACATTTACAACATCAGAATAGTGGTAGGCCATAAAAGGGGATATTAAAATTAAGATTTTCAGATGAAAATATTCTTAACTTCAGTTTTTCAACATACAAATAATGGTTGATTAACTATTTATGAGATGCATACTAATTAATTATGTATATAACATTTTTTCACTAAGTTCTATTTAAAAGTAATACCAAAGAAAGCCAAATATCAGATGTTCAACTTATATATGTATATATATATATAACCATAAAATGATGTTCCCCTCAAAAACACACCGGTACCAGAGGGATTCATAGCAATTCGATTAGCATTTAGAAAGACAGCAAAAAGAGGGGCTTTGTATGGGCGAAATTGAAAGATAGGGTAATTGTGGCGAGGGCCGCTTGCTTTTACTAGAAATTGGGAAATATAAAGCTATGTTATAGAATGACTAAAAGCCCCTAAAAAGTGTAAAACTGGCTTGCTTAAGCAAAAAAAAAAAGAAAAAAAAAAGACAGCCTGAAAAAAGTTGTGAAAAATAAATGAAATGAAAAATATCCAAAAGAAAAAGGTTTATCTTGTTTAAAAATCAACTAATTATAGCACAATTGGAACGGTTAAGCTTTTTTTAAAAAAATAATTAATTGTAAGGATTTTATATTTATTTATTCCCTTTCCCATGCTTGAGTGAAGAAGAAAGAAAGAAAAAGACCTCGCTTGAAATCTAGGAAATTTGTGACCTAAAAATTTATAAGAGACAAAAACGGAAAATTGAAAGGGAAAGATAATTCCTCCCCACTAGTAAAATGCATTTGGGATTTCTTTTCGTAAATTCAAAAGATATTTGTTTAAATTAAGATTCTCCAAAATCATATATAACGAGATATTTTCTTTTGCAAAATAATTTATGAAAATGATAAATTCTTTATTCTAAAAGAAAAGGATCCGATGAAAATTGTAAAACCATTATATGCCAATAAGGATTAGATTAATGTTCAAAAATTTTGAAAAAATGTACCAAAAGATAATAAAATAGGTATAAATATTTTTTGCTGCAAAAGAATTAAAAAATCCAGACAATGATTTTTAGTAATTAGCTTATCTACATATCTATTTTTTTATATAATTAAGAAATTAAGAAAACTAGTCTTGATTTCAAAACATAACAAAAGACATTAAAAACTTAATAATTTCACAAATGTTTATTGTGGAGATTAATTAATTAACTTCTGGAGTCATGTATATTTTGTTCAGAGCATGAAAAAAAGTTGCACAATAATTTTCAGATTCAATCTTAAATTTAATTACTATATGCATGTCAGTTAAATTTTTTAACAAATATTATTAATTAATAAAATTAATAAATATTTCATATTAATGAATCCCTTCTCTGGTTGCATCTTCCATATAATGCATTTCTCCTACCTATTGTTGATGGCAATGCATAACATGATGTGAGAGACATATACAGCAAATGTCCTTCAACAAAATGGTGAAAAAGTAGGCCCAACAAGACATAGTACTTACCTCATGGAGCAAATTTTTTCCCTCGCTAGACATGTAGAACACGTTTTATTTTCGAAGGCTGGAGCTGAAAAGCTTTCCTACACATGAAAATATAAAATTTTAACACCAGAAATACAATATATAGAGAAAATGTATCTAGTGCGAGGGCCTTTTTACGGGAGAGTAAGAAAAGTAAATCTGGACCAAAGATCTTATCATGCAAGGTTAAATGTTAAACCGCAAGCATTTAATAATATAATAATTTCTAAGAGGGAGGAAAGAAACGGAGGTATCATGTTATACAATAAATGAGGAATTCAAATTCATTTTCTATTGATCATGAATTTATAATTATATTTTATGCTAGCAAAGCCACCCAAAATCACAAGAACTCACCAAACATCAATAAACCTTATAAAATATCAAATGAGCACCAAAACACAGTTAGATTATCAAGAAGTTTTAAGGAATACCTGGATCCATAGAGAGCTTGATCAACACACAGCAGAATTTGACAGTGGTCACAAACAATTGGTTTAATGACCTTCCTCAACCAAATCACCTTCTTCCTTATGGAACCTTCGTATTCTCTTCAGATGGGGAGAGGAGATACTGTTTATTGATTTGGTGTATTGGGGACCATAACCATGCCTTATATTTTAAAACTATTAGGGTTCTCATTATCCTCTAATGGGCCAAACTGGTTTCCGCTCATTAAGTCCATATCAATTTTCTGTCAGTCTAATGGGCTCACTTAAATAGATCAGTTTATATTGAACCCATTTAAATGTAAATAACTAATGTAAATGTTATAATATAATATGAAGCCCATATTAATTAATTAGGAATTATAAAATTCTTAACAATCTCCCACTTGGGTTTCATATTAACTTTAGACATTTATATCACAAAATTCTTTAGGCACGCAACCGTATGTTATTTACTTTTAGACTCCTTTTATACAATCTGGTTCATCTCATATAGCAACAGGAAACCACTGCAGTTTTCATCACAATTTAACTTGACTAAGCCACAATGATCACCACTGTTACTCATACTCGATGACATAGATCAAATATGGATAAGCGGCATGGAAATTACATACAATGTGATCTTAATCATGTCTATTTCCAACTAGTCCAAACTTTATTCTTTATAGAGATCAATCCAAAATGCAATACAAATATTACACACAAACAAACTTATAATGAAATAATAAACTTCAACTTTATTTATGCAGAAAATCCAAATAACAAAATGTTTGCAAACCGTAAGATATAGAACATAAGTAAGACTCCCACTAAACTAAGGTACTATCAGGAATTACACCTATATGAGCAGTGTGCTCATGAAAAAAAAACTTTAGTGTCATACCTTTAGTAAGTGGATCAACTAGCATGGAATGAGTTCCTATATGTTCTATATAAATCTATATTTTCTGGATTCTTTATTTAACAACCAAATACTTTATGTCAACAAACTTTTATTTGGTTGAATCCTTAATAAGACTGCTAAGATATTGTCTTAATAAACACCTGATGGCTACTTAATGTTGGCGGCAACAGGCAAATCGGTTACAATAATTTAGCAATCATAAATTCTAGTATGATGTCTCATAGCAAAATATTAACTCCACCAACATGGTTAAATGTGGATCCTTATGTAGAGTGATTGCTATTATGACATTTTGAAAAATCGAAGTCAGAATACCCAATGATCTCTAAACTTCTTGACTTTCGATATGAAAACACGTAGTCTTGTTCTCTTCAATTAACGCATAATGCGCTTTACTACTTCTAGTGTTACATACCAAGATTGCTCATATATCACCTTAGGACTCCCTTTTCAAACTCTAAATTTTACATATGCAGATTTGGGATTCACATAATATGAGTAATTTAAACCATAGTAGTAACAACAACAACAACAATTAAAGAAAAGAACAACAAACATGCAATGCACAAATAATCTTTATGGTAAATTTCAAGACCCAAACAAAATACCTAGTGCACCATTAATCCTCAATCTTTGGATTGAAAAAGACTAACTACAAGTGGTACTCTCAATGCATTGACCAAACATTGGTGATAAGTCCTGTCAAACAAAGGTTGTCTTTGGACACTCCATTGCTCACATGGAAAACTTATATGATGATTATTCCGGTCAAATAATGATTGTCTTTGAGCATTTCATTATTCACATGGAAAATCACACTATTTATAATCACCACATGTTTACCATTGCAAGCATGTAATTATTCTGTCAAATTGTGTCTTCCTTTGGGCCGAGCACAATTCACATGAACAATTTCATGCAACATCCATGTAAATTCAATCAAATAAATTTACGCAATAGAGGTTACTTTGGAACATGTTGTTTCAATCAATTTAACCAAAAATACAAGACAAATTAATACAATAAATGGGGGGTCTTAAAATTACACAAATTTTCTTAAAATTACATAATTTAACCAAAATAATCCTTTAAAGATACTAGAGAAAAGGTTTCTTTATAGTCAATGCCTTCCTTCTGAGTAAAGCCTTTAGCAACTAGACAAGCCTTATATCTCTCGATATTACCCTTTGAATCCTTCTTGATTTTAAATATCCATTTACAACCAATAGGCTTCACACCTTCAGGAAATTCGACTAGATTCCAAAATTCATTGTCATTCATAGACTTCATCTCATCCTTCATGGCATTAATCCAATTTTGAGAGTTAGAACTGTGCATAGCTTGACAGAAGTTAATTGGATCATCCCCTATTAAACCAACACCATCCTTATGTTCTTGGAGAAATATAATATAATCATTTGAGATTGCACTTCTCCTCTCTCTAATGGATCTCCTTAATGACACTTCTTGAGGTTGCTCTAAAGGTATTTGAGGGAGAACCTCATTGTTGTCTTGTTCTGAAACAATGTCAATAGTTTGAACATTGTCTTCTATTACTAGAGTTGTGTCTTGAACAGTAATAGGTATGAGGACTTGATCACTGTAAGTAATAGGTTCTTCCTCAAACACAACATTCATTATGTTCTCTTCCTTCCCAAACTCAACTTCCTAAAGAAAAAGATCTTAAGGTGGGATTGTAAAATTTATAGCCCCGAGAGCGTTCAGCATAGCCAACAAAATAGCAGCTAATTATTCTTGAGTACAACTTTCTTTCATATGGCCTATAAGGCCATGCCTCAACTGGACAACCCCAAATGTGCAAATATTTAATACTTGGCCTTTCCAAGAAGTTGTAGGAAAAGGACCACAAATGTCTGTATGCACTAGTTCCAAGATGTCTTTAGCTCTTTCGACACCTAATTTCCTTATGTTTGTTCGTTTTCCCTTTATGTATTCAATACAGACCTCAAAGTCTAATAAATCCAAAGGGTCAAGAATTTCATCCAACACAAGTCTCTGAATTTTTTGTTTAGAGATATGGCCCAAACGCTTATGCCATAAGGTGGCTGAATTCTCATTCAATTTTTCATTTTGTACCATGTGAACTTATTTGCAGTATTTCATTATAGGAACTAACAACATCAAGCATGTAAAGATTATCCATTAAAGAACCAGAACCAATCGTATTTGAATTTTGGTAGAGACTAACTTTATTATTTCCAAATGAACAAGAAAATCCAAATTTGCCCAAACTAGAAATAGAAATCAAATTCCGTCTAAAAGACGGTACAACAAAAGTCCCAAACAAATCCAAATAAAATCCAGTTTTTAAATGTAATCTAAAAGTTCCAATAGCTTCCACTGCAACCTTCTTGCCATCACCCACAAAGATGAATCTTTCATCATCACTTGGTGGTCGGCTCCACATGCAACCCTGCATAGTCATACTTATGTGAGTAGTAGCACCAAAATCTACCCACCAAGTATCTTTAGGTACAAAAGCCAAATTAACTTCTGAACAAACTAGAGTAAGAAATTTACCTTTCTTCACATTCCATGCGGCATACTTGGGACACTCTTTCTTCATGTGTCCCGACTTCTTGCAGAAGTAACAGGCAAATTCCTCATCCTTATTTTGTTTTTTGCTGAGAAATCCCTTCCGCAGCACCCTTAGTCTTCTTCCTTTTCTAATTCTGAAAGGTCGAAGTCAAGTGAGCACTTTTAGTCCTATCTCTCTGCAACCTCTCCTCCTCTTGCACACAGTGAGATATAAGCTCATTAAGGGACCATTTGTCCTTTTGAGTGTTCTAACTCACTTTGAATTGCCCAAAGTGTGCAAGAAGCAAGATCAAAACCAAGTGCACGAGCAGGTCTTCACCAAGCTCTAACTTAAGTGACTTGAGTTTTGATGCGAGATTAGACATCGCTATAATGTACTCCCTTATGTTCCCTTTGCCTTTATACTTCATGGAGATGAGTTTAGCCAAAAGGTTACCCGTCTCCACCTTTTCATTTTTTGCAAAGTATTGCTCAATTCCCTCAAGGAATTTTTTTGCACTTTGACCCTCAGAAATAGAGCCTCGAAACGCCTCTAGAATAAAGCGCTTCATGATCATAAGGCACATTCGGTTGGACCGATCCCACTTCTCAATTTTTACCTCATTAGAGGTTTCCGGAGTGGAAATGGGTCGTTCCGTCCTCAATGCCAAGTCCAAATTCATACAGCCAAGAACAATTTCTACGGCTTCCTTCCAGACCTTAAAATTTGTCCCATTCAACATTGGGATAATTCACTTAGGCAACATTTGCAGCACTGGTAATATTAACTAAAGAGAGAACAAAAATAATAACATGTTCACAAATAATCAAGCAAGTCATATAAAGTAAATATATAACAAGACATGCAAATATTTCCCATAACAGATCCATCACCAGATACCCAGTACAACATTAATTCTAGTCTTTGGACAGAGAAATTAATTTGTAGTTGGCACTCTCAACGCAATGATCAAATATTGACAATTAATTCAAACAAATAACAGTCTTTCTTTGGACCGACTATCATTCTCATGAAAAAAAAACTTAATAATTGTCACATATTTATCATCACATGTATGTTATTATTTGGCAAAATTGTGTCTTCCTTTGGGTCAAGCACAATTCGCATAAATAATTTCATACTAACATTCATGCAATTTAATTAAATCAATTTACACAATAGAGGTTACTTTGGCAGCATAATGGTTCAACCAATTTAATTAAAATTATTGGACACACAATCAAATGGAAATGATCTGTAATGGTTAAATTTGCACCCAATTGTGATAGCAGTAAATGTTTGAAAAACTATATCATGGTAAACTAATTATGCACCCGAAACAAACATATAAGACAAAAGATCATTGTCTTATTACTTATTCATATAAACAAAAATATATGTATATTTATGAAATTGTGCCACGTACTAAATGCCAACACCAGATACGTAGAACCTTTATCCCAAATAGAATAATATGCCAGCAAATGTGACACAAACAAAAAAAATTGTACAACCTCGTAAATCAAATGCAAATGCCTTTTATTAATTCTAAAGAGGAGAAAAAATTAATGGTCATAACACATAAATTTAGGGGTTTTACAATTTTATTGATCAAAATAGTTTCTCCCCAAAATAAAATTAGGGTTCATATAACTAAAAGGATCCAGATATAATACATATTAAACAAAGCTTTAAATCCCAATAATCTAACAGTAATGGTGGCTCTGATACCACTTGTTGGGAATTTTCAATAAACCTTATAAAATACCAAATGAGCACCAAAACACATTATGTCAGATTATCAAAGGTTGTAAGGAATACCTGGATCCATAGAGAGCTTGATCAACATGCAGCGGAATTTGACAGTGGTCACGAACAATTGGTTTAATGACCTTTCTCAACCAAATCATCTTCTTCCTTATGGGACCTTCGTATTCTCTTCAGATGGGGAGAGGAGAAACTGTTTATTGATTTGGTGTATTGGGGACCATAACCATGCCTTATGTCTTAAACCTATTAGGGTTCCCATTATCCCCTAATGGGCCAAACTGGTTTCCACTCATTATGCCCATATCAATTTCCTGTTAGTCTAATGGGCTCACTTAAATAGATCACTTTATATTGAACCCATTTAAATGTAAATAACTAATATAAATGTTATAATATAATATGTAGTCCATATTAATTAATTAGGAATTATAAAATTCCTAACATTTTCTAGGCACAAAATCAATGACAATGATGTCAAAATAACCATAAAACATATGTGTGCACATTGGATGAACCAAGAAAGCATAAAATTTAGGATGTTTTGTTGGAGGATGCATTAGAGAAGTTGGGTGATCTCTATTTCCAGCATTATTCCAGAACCATCCATCATAGATGTTGCATCTACATAACTTTAGTATCCTAAAGAAATTGGAGCTAAAATGATCAAGTTATCAAATTGATTAACAAACCAATGGCTTAGGCTATGGCATAACAGACATTCATATCCAGAAAATAAAATCATACTCCAGTCCAAGAAAAAAAATATAAGATATACACCCAACCATATTCCCAATAAAATAGGTAAAAAAAAAGGATCAATTGGGTCTTAACATACCAACAAAAACAAGGATGAAACATAACTATCCATGGTCACAAATAAAATAGTAGAGAGAGGGATAAATTTTAGTTCCAAAAAAATCATTGTAAAGACAATTAGCAATCTTGGTAAAAAATAAAACAAAAGGAGTGTATAAGAAACCATACATAACTTTTGTGTCAGAATTCCACTGATATATATAGAAAGAGAAAACTCACAAAAAATTGGACTTTTACCTGTTACCTCATTGGGAAAGGGAACCACTCTGACTTGACTATTCGAGTAGGATTGTGGCAAAGCAAAGTCAATATTATCCATAGACTCAGACCTTCTCTGCTCCCCAAGTGCAGAAGCTTGGTCTATGAGAGGTTGAGGCACAAAAATTAATGTTGCAATATAATAACCTCTCATTCAAATATACTCAGAAAAACTAAAGGACTCCCTTTAAAGAGGCAATCCTACTCAAGAAATCTAAATTACATTTTCAGCATACAATCAGCAGAAGATTAAAGTACTGAATAGTAAATTTAAAGTATAATAGGTAAAAAATGATTACTAAATTCGTATTTTAAGGATACTTGCAGAAGAAGCTCCTAACTTTTTCTTTTCCTTCCTAGGAGGTTTTTGATTCCCAGTGCTGCCATCAAGCTCCAACATAGTCTATTTTGTGAGCTGTAATGACCTACAAAGTTCTGAAAAGAATAGCGGGTATCGAAGGTTCAATATTAGTACCTTTTGAAACACAAGGAGCCAAAAAACCTGCATGAGCAGCAAATTGATTGTCCTTGATTGGTTTCTTGCAAGTGTTGCAGCATACCTCGAAAAAGGATACCAAAGAATTAGTTAAAATGAATTGCTTTAGATTAAATATTTTAAGAAGCTACTATATGCTGATGAAGATATTTATAAGTTATAACATCCAAATGAATTCCATAATTTAGAATATTGATATAAAGTGCATAAACTGTTTCCAAACTGTGTCATGTGAGCTACTGTGTGGTGTGTGCCATTCTGATGAATATGCCAGTAAGAAAGCAATAATTATTCAATAAAGAAGGAAGCAAAAATTACTGTTTTGAAACTTAGCATATCCTAATGTGCACACATATGTTTTATGGTGTAGGGAAGCACTACCTTCCTTTCTAGTTTCTACTGATTTTTCAGAAGCAGTATCCATCCAGTCTTTAAATTCTCTCAACCAATGAATAGAACGCTCTTTTTTCATATGTTCAACTCTATTTATTCAATCTACTATTTCAACATCATTGTCAAATAAATCAGGATCCTGTCTATTTTGAATATCATTTGCACAAGAGGCAGAGTCCTCCTCAGAACATATGCTAGTGGTCTCTTCATTTTTTATATTGACATTCTGAGAGACCTTTTTCTGCTAGAGAAAACAAGAATAATATGAAGTTAATCTCTAGGTAGATCAAAATGAAAAATATTTGATTTTTCAACAATGTGATAAGTAAATGTAAAGATGAAATTTGCTTCTCAAATTGTAGTTTCAGAAATGAGAATAATTAGCAAAAAACTCAATGTGAAAAACAAATAATTTAATGTTTTTCATTTATACAAATACATATCTAAATTCACTAATTATGTACCCTTCTGATATTGCCACCTTCAATGACATCTTCATCCTTTGCAGGCACATAAATCCCAAAACTGGCAGGTCATTTATGCATACTAGCAATAATTATTTGTCTCTTCCAAAAGTTACTAGTGTTAATTTCTTTGTCATCTAACTTCAACTGATTAGCACAGAAGACCAGATGTAAGTTTAGAAAGAAGAAGAAAATCCAAAAATCAGAAAAGAGAAAAGAGACAAAGTTAATAAAACCTGTGATGATTCTAATAGTTGCTATGACTTTAAGTTTATGCAAGGCTGAAGAAAAGAAAAATCTATATAAGAAGCAAAATATGAAATAAAGAGATATCAGAAAACTTATCTCAATGCTAAGAAACAAAAATGTGACATAACGCCACCAAAAAGAGAAAAATAAACCACCGATTTTCATGAATACGTCAACAAAAGAAGGGAAGCCCATTCTGGATCTGAAATCACACCGCGGAATCAAACAAAAACACGGTTTTGCTGCCAATCGCAATCCAGTTTGCGAATTCAAATTCGCACGCACGCAAGCAAACAACATCATCAATAAACCATTTCAGCTGAATCAGACAGCATCGTAATTAACAATATCCAAACCCAAAATCGAAATCAACAGATAAACGCAGATTGATATACCCTAAGGTAGCTCAAACATTTAAATGAATAAAAACAAAAGGCACCCAGATAAATTGATCAAAAACAAAAAAATAAAAGGCAAAAATAACAAGGAATAAACGAATGAGCTATATTTTAAGGCTGCATCGCCGCCGCGTGAGGTTAATCGTTTTTTTTAATGGCAAAACATAGACCGTTATTAGCAAAAAATTGAAAGGAAATAGAAAATCTGTAGTCCTTGAACGTGAGAGCGAGATTTGAAACGTACCTTGGGAAACAGAAGAAGAGGTTTGGGTATCAGACGAAGATGATGAAGAAGATGAATGTGAAGACTACGCACAGAGGAACAAAGTATCAAATAATGATGTTATATAAAGAAGAAAAACAACACAAATTAAAAAGGAATAAGAAGAAATTTATTCCCTCAAAATCTCAAATAAAACAAATAAAAAAAATTAGGTACCAGAGATAGCCATGGCGAATCCATAACCACCACCGCAAACATCCTTCCAAGAGTAACCAGAGGGCGGAACCCTAACGAGAAGTGGCATCAACAATGGTGTCCTCTGCGGCAGAGCTCCGGGAAGGTAAGGAAGGGTTTGAGAGCCACGCGAATGCTAGGGCTCCCGCCACCACCGCCGCTTCTTTAGCATTATAACCAAATGAGTGCATGACAAGCGGGAAGGGGGCATGACATCTGACCTTTCTTGGAGTTTCCGGGAAGGGGGCACCAGAAGCGGAATCGAATCGACAGAGAGTAAATAAGTTGGGCACTAAAAGAAAAATGACAGAATGAAGGGCAGGAGATCTAAATTTAATTTTCAACTTCAAATCAAAGACGGTTAAAAAGAAAGCCCATCCTAGTAACCTCAAAATCAAATACGATTTTAAAAAACCGTCGTTATCATCTTTAAAAAGTTGTACTTAATTTCGAAAATGCCACTGCTTAGTTTTCTACATCGGTCTTTCGAGAACCGACTTAAATTCAACGTCTTAGAAGCATACTTTTCTAGTAGTTGTACCAAACGTTGTTAATTTAAGCTGACCTTCTTTTTACTACAGAACACGTGTACAACTAGTAGCTTTAGTTTCCTTGATCATGGCTCTTCAATAACTCCCTCCTACCCTCATCAGCTATATATGTTTATTGTTGTGTAGTGTTCATAAGGTGATATTTATCAATGGATAGATTTGAATATTATAAGAGATTACCTTAGGAGGAAAAAAGTAAAGGTTTTATGATTCATTATTTAAAAATGGTTTCTTTTTACACTTCATATTTTTATATGGAAGAGACTCTTTTCGACTCTCTTCTCAGTGCATTTTTTCCGTGATCAAAATTTATTTGGCCATGTTTGATTTAAAAATGGGACTCACTATATATATATATATATATATATATATATATATATATATATATATATATATATATATATATATATATATATATGTATGTATGTATGTATGTATGTATATAAGACATACACATATTTAATTAAATTTATATCAATTTTATTCTCTCGAGTAGGGAATAAATTTTATTCTCTCGAATAGAGAATAATAGAAAGTATCTCCCTAGCATTCCTCTTTTATTAGCTCCAATGTTTCCTATTTATGGTTAAAAGAAAAAAGAGAAAACTCGAAAGAGAGAACTCAAATCAAATCAATAGAATAGAGAAGTCTATTTCTCACTTTTTACTATAAATGGAAGTGGAGGAATAGGATATAAAAATATAACGTGTGAATTATTTTGTTTTGTTTATTAATATAAATCGATTTTTAGGGGTACCATATAACTACTAATGAGCAAACTGAGGCAATGTTACACTTTTTCTTAATTATAATAAAAAAATGTTAATTAAATAAAATAAATATATTTTAAAATTTAATATTAGTACCATGGTTGTAGCATTTATGGGTCGACATGATTTATATTCATGATGGTTTTATTTATCCACCCTGCACATTGTACATTGAATAATGTAGATGCTTTATGCATTAAAGGCATATACAGACTCACTCAATCGTTGTTTCCCATATTGGTTGCAAGTTGTAGTTCAAAATTTGAGCCAAAAGCTAGTCTTCATGCATGAGTTTAGGAATTTTTCAATTATATATATATATATATATATATATATATAATTTTTTAGGCCACGTTGTAAGAATTGATCAATTTTTCTAAATTCTAAGTATGAACCCAAATTGTCAAAACTAGAAGCAGAGCAGGTTTATTTCCTCTGAAATTAGATGTTCTGATCTCCCCAAATTATTGTATTAAATATATAGTTGTTTATATAACTAGTTCTTATGGTTCACGTGTTTAATTTATCGTCTAACATATTAGTGTGTTATTTAATTCATTATATATATGGTTCACGTGTTATTTAATTCTCCTTGTGGGAGTAAGACCTGGTTTGGGGGGGATGTTGTTGTCAAGGTTAGATCACTCGAGGTAAGATTTATTTGTTAACTTAGTTCTTATCTTGGATTGATGGATTGAGGTAAAGCCAGTAGTGTGTTGCTTAAAGCTATGATAGCACCCAAAAAATTACAAATTCTAAGTTGGTTACGTAAAAAAACCGTATTAGAATGGTACAACTACTAAGGCGGTTATTTGGACAACCAATGTAGAAAATAATCTATAGTATTGCATTTCTAAGACCGTTATTCACACAACCAATCTAGAAACCCAGCTACAGTAATGCCTTTCTAAGATGGTTATTCACATAACGATTGATGCAATCCTACCCCGCAAGGGCATTGGATAGAAGACTTCAAGAAGATTGGGCCAGAGATGCAAGAGAAGGCCCTAGGGTTCTCATGAGCCTTAGGGTAGATTTCGGGCCCATGGGCTAAGTATGAGCCCACTTATCTTTGTACATATTAGATTAAAGTTTCATTATTTTTGGTCCTTGTATTTAGGGCTCCACAATATAGGCAGGGTACCCTTGAAATGTAGGATTTTTCAGCCCTTGTATTTTAGGGCACCTAGACTAGTTTTTGTATTAGGGGTAGTTTTGTGATTTCACATGCATTGAGTGAATATTTGATGTGTGTGTTGGGAAATAAATTTAATTGAATTGGGAGAAGCCCAATCCAATTAAATTTTAAATGGGGTGGTGAGCATTTTCTTGCTACACCCCATTGCCACATCATATAGTCACACTTTGTGCATGCCCTTCATGCTTTACATGCCTCATGACACCTAAGCACACTTAGTGGAGAATCTTGGACTTGATCTTGGATTAGTGGGCTGAAGCATAGCTAAAATTCACAAATCATAATTAGTGAAATTTTGTCTCCAAAATTTGGCTCCACAAATTCAATTTCAAATTCAAGTGAAATTTGAATAGAAATTCAAATTTCCCTCCAAATTTGTATGACTCTTAGGCTATAAATAAAGGTCGCGTGTGTGCATTTTTTCAACTTTGATCATTCGAGAATTAAACTTCAAAGTTCAGACCTCTTTTGAGGCACAAAATTTCGTGCTCCTTCTCTCTCCCTCTCTTTCCCTCCATTTATCTTCTCTTACCTTCAAGCTCTTATCCATGGCTTCGTATGGTGGTGAGCTTCTTCTAGACTCATCTTCTCCTTGAAGTGGCGTCTTCAATCATCCTTCTCCTTCTCCATTCTGCTACCATCAAACTTTAAGAAGCAAAGAACTCCATTGATGATGAAGATCCAAGGCCTACAAGCTCCACATGGAGCTACATCATGTGGTATCAAAGCATCTTCATCTATGTGATGTTCTTTTGCTTCCTCTATATTTTTGTTCGGTCAATTCACTTTAATTCCTTCTTATTCATCTCATTCTCCATGTATATCCTCCATTGTTTTGTGGTTTGGTTCTGTTTAGAGTAGATTTAAAAAAATAAACCGATTAAATCTTAGATCTACACTTGTTCTTGCATTTCTATGGTTCAAATTTTATAGATCTACTCTTGAATCATGTTTTTGTCTTAATTTTAGGTTCAATCATTTTTCAGTAATAATCATCTTGTGCTGAACCTTTAGATCTAAATTTTCTTCAAAAATAAAAAAAAACACAAAAATCTAAGTGTAAATCACTTAATCCATGTTGTCTTAGAGTCATGTTTATTCATAATAATTGTCACATTATGTTCTAAGTTTGTGTTGAATTTTTATTTTGTTGATTGAATTCTAGATACATTTGTTCATGTATTCTTGTCATTTTTAGCCTATCATTTGAATTTTGAGTGTAATTCATGCATGTTATTTAGTTCATAGCATGTTCTAAATCAATTCCTAGAAGTAGTCTTGTTGTTGAACTTTTTTTTTGTTTTCTAAATTTCCTACATGATGCCTATGATGAAGTTGAGTTGTGGTGCTGAGTTGTGACTGGATTTGTGAATCAAAATAAGTCTTAAGCTCTCTTGAATTTTTTTATTCAAGATAATTGAGCATAAGCAAACACAAATTGTAACTATCTAAGCTTCTAGGTTGAAATCGCTGGTGTTGGCAGCTTGAACATACAAACTTGTATAAATTACTGGGAATTGGTCACTATGAATTTTGAACTGAAATTTTTACTGAATTTTTTAGACATCTGGCCAAAATAATAAAAAAAAAAGAAGAAAGCTATTTGGATTAAAGGAAAAAATAATAAAAATTACACAAGTTGGCAGAAAAATCAATATCCAGGAAAAAAATGTGAAAGGGAAGTGTGTTTGTTGTTTTGGCTTGAAATTTGTTCTATAATTGGTGCCTATTTTATACCAATCTTAGTTCTGAAATTTCAATTGAAAATTAATGTGAAAACAAGTTCCAAAACTAGAGATTTCTTGAGTCTTTTTTATAGTTTTTTTTTACTCTAGAGCCATTCTAAGTTTCTCTTTGAGTCCTAGCTCGATTTTATGTGCTTTTCATTGCTTTAATTGTTGAATAATCCTTGAAAATTTCTCTTGTTCATGTGTAAGAAAAGCTTCATGATGAATCAACAATGATTCAAAGGTGTTTTGATGATAACAATGATGACAACAAAAGATGATTACAAAGGTGATGAACAAAAAGCTCAAAAGATCAAAGAAAAACTCAAGTGAATCAAAGAACATCTCAAGTAAATCAAGAACAAGTCAAGAGTTCAAGAATCAAGGAGAATTCAAGACTCAAGAAGAAAGCCTAGAATCAAGAATCAAGACTCAAGATCTAAAGAATCAAGATCAAGATTCAAGACTCAAGATTCAAGAATGAAGAAAAGACTCAATCAAGATAAGTATTAAAAAGTTTTTTCAAAACTTTGAATAGCACATGAGTTTTTGAAAAACCTTTACCAAAGAGTTTTTACTCTCTGGTAATCGATTACCATATTGTTGTAATCGCTTACCAGTAGCAAAATGAGTTTGAAAAAGTTTTCAAACTGAATTTACAACGTTCCAAATATTTTCAAAAGGTTGTAATCGATTACAATGTTTTGGTAATCGATTACAATGTTCTGGTAATCGATTACCAGTGTCCTTGAACGTTGACATTCAAATTTAAAAGTGAAGAGTCACATTGTTTCACTCAAAAGCTTTGTGTAATCGATTACACTTATTTGGTAATCGATTACCAGTGTTTGTTTCTGAAAAATCTAAAGATGTAACTCTTCAAAAAGGTTTTGACTTTTTCAAATGGGTTTTAAGTTTTTCTAAAAGTTATAACTCTTCTGAATGGCATTCTTGACCAGACATGAAGAGTCTATAAAAGCAAGGCTTTGTTTTGCATTTTCAATTAATCTCTTACAATCTTTTACAAGCCTTGAATCTCTTTGAACTTCTTCTTCTTATTTGTACCAAAAGCTTTCTGAAGTTTTTTTTGGTTTTCTAAACCTTGAAAACTTGTGCTATTCATCCTTTTCATTCTCTTCTCCCTTTGCCAAAAAGAATTCATCAAGGACTAACCGCCTGAATTCTTTTTGTGTCTCTCTTCTCCCTTTTCCAAAAGAACGAAGGACTAACTGCCTGAATTCTTTTGTGTCTCCCTTCTCCCTTGTCAAAGAATTCAACACGACACAGTCTGAGAATTCTTTTGATTCTTCCCATTCCCTAATACAAAAGTGTTCAAAGGTTTAACCGCCTGAGAATTCTTTTGTATCCCCATTCACAAAGTATCAAAGGTGTAACAGCCTGAGATCTTTGTCTTAACACATTGGAGGGTACATCCTTTGTGGTACAAGTAGAGGGTACATCTACTTGGGTTTGACTGAGAACAAGAGAGGGTACATCTCTTGTGGATCAGTTCTTGTGGAGGGTACATCCACTAGGGTTTCAAAGAGAACAAGGGAGGGTACATCCCTTATGGATCTTTGCTTGAAAAAGGATTTTTACAAGGTTGAAAGAAATCTCAAGGACCGCAGGTCGCTTGGGGACTGGAGGTAGGCACGGGTTGTTGCCGAACCAGTATAAAAACTCTTGTGTGTTTGTTTCCTTCTTCCCTACTCTTTTACTTTCCGTTGTGCATTTAATTTTCGCTTATACTTTCTGTTAAGTTTCTCTTCTACTCCATATCCTCTTAATAACAAAAGTAAAAGCCTTAAAAGAGTAATTTTTTTAATTGGTAAAGTTTTAGGAATAATTAATTCAACCCCCCTTCTTAATTATTCTGAGGCCACTCGATCCAACAGTTCAAACTCTATTGGTTTAACTTTCATTTCATTTTCGGTCTTTGGTTATTGCTTGTCTCTTTGTTTCCTTGTTTGTGAGTTGCCATATAGGGAATTGGAAAGGAGGATTGGTGTCATCCCTTGAAGAATTTTAGTCAAGAAGCAAGGGGAAAACCACCTTAAGAGCTATTGGACTAAGAAGCACTCCAAATTGAGTGAATCACCAAAGAGAGAACAACCACCAAAATTGAGGACCTTTTTGTAATTTTGTAATTGACAATTTACTTACCTTTGCTGCTTTCAAATTTTGTAACAAAAAGGTCTTTCATTGGAAGTAAGTTGGGAGCCTCCAATAGGTCACCCTACTTCTATTTGTGTGTAATAATTTTAGGCAATTTTTCCTTAGGATGGTGAGTGTTTTTTTGGTAACCTTAAATGAGGTCATCCAAACACTCTTAGGAACCGCCTAGTTTTCATTCCTTTCACTTTCATTTGTTGCTTAATTTCATAGCTTATTTTCTTTACTAGTCACACCTAGCTTATCTTGTTATTGCATAATACTTTCTTCTTGCTTATCATGCTTATATTGAGTTCTTTAGGAACCCTAGCTTTTACCTTTTTCTCAAACCCCCAACAAGAAAGAACCACAACTTAGGAACCAACATGAGTCATCATTCATCTAGTGTTAATGGCGAGGGTACTAGTCATAAGGAAACCTTATCTAAAATCTTAGATGAGTTGAGTTCCCTCAAGTTATGGAAAGAAAAACTAGAAATAAAAGAAAAAGGAAAAGAGAGGGTAAATATAAATCAAGATGAAAGGAAACAAATAAGGGAAGAACAAAGAAGGAAAATACTAAAAGAGTTAAGAAAAGAAAAACAAGCCTCCTATAGTAGCCATAACTCTTGCAAGAGCCTAAGTGAAGAACTTTGTGACTATTATGAAGGAAGGCATAGGTCACATCTTAGACCTCACTCCCATAGAAGAGAAAATGAAAGAAAGCCTCAAGAGGCTAACATTAGCCTCCCATACTTCCATGGGAAGGACAATGTAGAGGCTTACTTAGATTGGGAAATAAGGGTAGAGCAAAAACTTAAAAGAAAGTCTACTTTAAAATCTTATGATTCTCACTTATATCCAAAGAAAGACCAAGGTCTAGGCATCTCAGGGGCAGCACCTTCTAAGCCCAAAGATGATAAGGGGAAGACAATAGAAAAGCAACCCCCTGAGGCTGGTATGCAAGAGAAGACTAGCTCTATAAAGTGCTTTAAATGTCTTGGAAAAGGACACATTACTTCTCAATGCCCCAACAAGAAAACCATGATTATGAGGGGCCAAGACATTTATAGTAGCCAAGATGAGGCTACTACTTCACCTTCCTCTAGTGAAAGTGCAAAAGAAAAAGGGAAAGAATCTAGTGAAGAAATCTACCCCCTAGAAGAAGGACAACCATTAATGGTTAAGGAGGAGTGTAAGGAGGTAAGTGTCTCCTCCAAGAGGTTAGCTAAGAAGGAAAAACATTTTGAAATAAAGACAAATATTGAAGAAATTTCCCCTCTTAGACAACCTCCATATTTTCTCATTTGTAAAAAGACACTTGTTAGCATTGACACACCTCTTGGGCTTGAGTTTATTCCTCAAGTAAAGGAGTTGTTGGATAAGGGTTTGGTTCGCAAAAGCTTAAATCCTTGTGCTTTGTTGGTGCCCAAAATAGGTATTATTAGGCACAAAATCCCTAAAATAGGTGGTATGATGAATGTTTTGAGTGATGCAACCCTCTTTTGTAAAATCACTCGTGCACCCAACATCTTCATGATTTGTGTACGTAGGGACTCATTAGGTAGGTTTGTTCTTATTTTTAGTTTCAATACAAACTTAGGTACTCATATGGGACACCTTAGGTTTGTCATACTTTTGGTAGGAATAATCAACATGAAAATACAGAAAAAGGTATGTTTTATTGCATTACTTTTCTTAATTTTTTAAATAATGATCAAGGGGTTCCCGTGAACCCTAAAAGAATATAGGTCATTCCTGAGTGGCCCACTTCACCAAGTATAAGGAAAATTTGGGGCTTCCATGACTTAACAAACTCTTACAAAAGGTTTGTCCCATATTTTTCTATACTTGTAGCACCACTAATTGAGTTGGTGAGGAACCATGTTCCTTCATGAGAAGATGCCTAGGAAATAGGTTTTCAGACCTTACCTTACTTCAACATACCAAACACCACTAATATATATGTTTTTGTTCTTTTTACAGGTGTTGAGGAAAAAAGCCCAAAGTTTCAAGAACCTCGGGATTTGAGGTCAAATCCTTTTCAAGGGGGAGGGAATGATGCAATCCTACCCCTCAAGGGCATTGGATAGAAGACTCCAAGTAGATTGGGCTAGAGATGCAAGAGAAGACCCCAGGGTTCTCATGTTGGAAACTTAGAAAACAACAAAAAAAGTTCAACAACAAGACTACTTCTAGGAATTGATTCAGAACATGTTATGAACTAAATAACATGCATGAATTAGACTCAAAATTCAAAAGATAGGCTAAGAATGACAAGAATACATGAACAAATGTATCTAGAATTCAGTCAACAAAATAAAAATTCAACACAAACTTAGAACATAATGTGACAATTATTATGACTAAACATGTCTCTAAGACAACATGGATTAAGTAATTTACACTTAGATTTTTGTGTTTTTTTTTCTAATCAATGTTTTGGAAGAAAATTTAGATCTAAAGGTTCAACACAAGAAGATTATGACTGAAAAATGATAGAACCTAAAATCAACACAAAAACATGATTCAAGAGTAGATCTATAAAATTTGACCCATAGAAATGCAAGAACAAGTATAGATCTAAGACTTAATCGATTTTTTTTAATCTACTCTAAACAGCACCAAACCACAAGAAAATGGAGGATATACATGGAGAATAAGATGAAGAACAAGGAACTAAAGTGAATTGATCGAACAAAAAGATAGAGGAACAAAAGAACATCACCTAGATGCAGATGCTCTTAATACCACATGATGTAGCTCCTTGTGGAGCTTGTAGGCCTTGGATCTTTTTCATCAATGGATTCCTTTGCTTCTTGAAGATGAATGATAGCGGAATGGAGAAGGAAGAGAGAGATGATCGGAGATGCCACTTCAAGGAGAAGATGAGTCAAGAAGAAACTCACCACCATAGGAAGCCATGGATAAGAGCTTGAAGGTAGGAGAAGATGAATGGAGGGGGAGAGAGAGCTGGGGAACGAAATTTTGTGCCTCAAATAAGGTCCGCACTTTGAAGTGTAATTCTAAAATGATCAAAGTTGAAAAAATGCACACACATAACCTTTATTTATAGCCTAAGTGTCACACAAAATTGGAGGGAAATTTGAATTTCTATTCAAATTTCACTTGAATTTGAAATTAAATTTGTGGAGCCAAATTTTGGAGACAAAATTTCACTAATTTTGATTAGTGAATTTTAGCTATGCTTCAGCCCACTAATCCAAGATCAAGTCTAAGATTTTTCACTACGTGTGCTTAGGTGTCATGAGGCATGTAAAGCATGAAGGACATGCACAAAGTGTGACTATATGATGTGGCAATGGGGTGTAGCAAGCAAATGCTAACCTCCCCCTCTAAAATTTAATTGGATTGGGCTTCTCCCAATTCAATTAAATTTATTTCCCAACACACACATCAAATATTCACTCAATGCATGTGAAATTATAAAACTACCCCTAATACAAAAACTAGTCTAGGTACCCTAAAATACAAGGGCTGAAAAATCCTACATTTCAAGGGTACCTTACCTATATTATGGAGCCCTAAATACAAGGCCCAAAAATAATGAAACCTTAATCTAATATTTACAAAGATAAGTGGACTCATACTTACCCCATGAGCCCAAAATCTACCCTAAGGCTCATAAGAACCCTAGGGCCTTTTCTTGCATCTCTGGCCCAATCTACTTGGAGTCTTCTATCCAATGCCCTTGTGGGGTAGGATTGCATCACCACTTATCTTTATACATATTAGATTAAGGTTTCATTATTTTTGGACCTTGTATTTAGGGCTCCATAATGTAGGTAGGGTACTCTTGAAATGTAGGATTTTTCAGCCCTTGTATTTTAGGGCACCTATACTAGTTTTTGTATTATGGGTAATTTTGTAATTTCACATGCATTGAGTGAATATTTGATGTGTGTGTTGGGAAATAAATTTAATTGAATTGGGAGAAGCCCAATCCAATTAAATTTTAGAGGGGTGGTGAGCATTTTCTTGCTACACCTCATTGCCACATCATATAGTCACACTTTGTGCATGTCCTTCATGCTTTACTTGCCTCATGACACCTAAGCACACTTAGTGGAGAATCTTGAACTTGATCTTGGATTAGTGGACTGAAGCATAGCTAAAATTCACTAATCATAATTAGTAAAATCGGCGTTGTATAGCCCACCATATTTTACGACACCCCTATTTGAGACGGGCCAAAACCGTCGTAGATTAGCCCCAATAATCGACTTAGAAAGACTTATTAAAATTAGTGTTGGCGTGTGTGCATGGATTTTGCTTGAAATCATGAGATCTACAAAAGTCCTCAATCAATGTTAAAAAAGAATTATCCATGTGGAAGTAATTTGTTCAAAAAAGTTTAACCTTTGAAGGTTTCACAAATCATTTTTTTTCAATTACTCTGTCTTTTTTAAACAAAAATACAAGCTTAAGTATGATTTTACATGAAATCATGTGATTTACAAAATCCATCAATCAATTTTAAAAAATAATTATCCATACAAAAGTAAGTTGACTCGATTTCAAAATCATGTGAATTGATGAACAATTTCTAACTGACTTTTAATTGTTAGGAAACATGATAAAATAAAATGATAATAATAATAATAAAAGCTACCAAAATAGACCGAAATAACTTAAACACTGGATTGATTGTCGAAAAGTTTAGGAGGCATAATCATAAATTCAAAAATAAATTAAGGAAAAAAAACATATTTTCTTCTTTTTATTTTATAATATGTGTTGCATAAGTTTTTATCAAATTAATTCATTCTTTCAAGTTAATTGTTCCATCAAATACGAATTTTAATTTTTCAATTAGTTTAATCAATAATTAATTTTTTTAATAAATATTAAACGTCGTGAAATATTAATAGGTTATCATTAAAACAATACTTTATTAATTAAAATCATTTTAAAATTATTCTAAATTACTTAATTGTGTTTAAATGTTGTATTTTTAAATTATCATATATTTATTTATAAATTTGCACAATGTATTAACTAATTTAAAAAGTTTAATCTCTATAAAGTAACATTGAAAAATAGTTTTACACTATCATTCAATCACAAATCATCGTCTGAATTACTTTAAAATAATCACTTTAAATTTTTTTATCATATATAATAATTAAATGATTATATAAAGTATTTTATATTATTAGTTCATAATTTTTTAAAAAATTTAAAATATTAACTAACTTGACAAAATGCCATCAAAGCCATGTCAGCATATATAATGTTTGTTTGGTTTAGCGTAAAAATCACGTATGGAGCATAAAAAAACAAACATTCAAAAATGAAAGTTTGACACAATTGCTTCATTATTCATGTAAAAAAAGTTAATCAATTTTTCTAAAAGAAAACAATCCAAAAGCGACAAATGCATGCATGAATACCATTTCTGATAATCGACAGCGTTCAAGTTATTATCGGTACAATAATGTGTGACAAATCAGCAATGGTATGACAAAAGTTTAAAAGGTCGATCTGTCCACGCCACGAGCACATATAAAACGATAAAGACATGTCAACTACCAAAGACAAAATATAAACCAAGAAAAGAAAAAAAAAACACACAAAGTCAAATTACAAAGATTTTTATATTTTAGTAAGTCAAAATTCGCAACTTTAATTTTAAGAGTAATTTTTCTCACTCTCTCGAATAAACATTTTTTAATGGATAAATAATCACTTTTGTTTTTAAATGTGTCTCTCCAAGATGAAAATACAAAATTTAGTCTCTGAAAGTATAAAAAATGCAACAAATATATCTGACTGTTAACTTTCGTTCGTCACCGTCAATAAAATAACTTATGTGGCATAGAGAGACAAATTTGTTACTATAATGATTGTCAATGTGGACACCTCTGATTGCCAACATAGAGATATATTTGTCATATAATATTTTTTTTTGTTACTTTTTATCTTCTTACTCTGCTAACAAATGTGTCTCTGCAATATAAAAATACAAAATTTAGTCTTCCAAAGTGTAAAATGTGTGAAAAATATATCTGGACGTTAATAATAGATTGTGAATAATTATTATAATTTTAAAAAATTTATAATGATTACGACAAATTTTTTGGAGAGTTATATCACACTAGGAAGTCTCTGTTTTCGTTATATAATATTTAAGCAGCTTCATCAATGGTTGAAACATGCATAAAATATTATCAATGGAAGTGAATTTTTATTGCTTTGAAAAATTTTTCGTACTTTTCTTCAACTACAAAAACAAATCAATCCTTTGGTTGTTAACTCTTGAATAAATTTTATCAACACAGAAAAAAAAAAGAAGAAGAAATTTTACTGTAAAACGATAAAAAATTATTGTTTTTGTTTAATTAAACACTATTTATTTAATTATTTTTTTTATAAATTATTCATAATCAATCAAATATGAATGTCTATTAGTATATGCAATGACATCAAATTACAAATTATAATAAAAGTTTGTTGATTTTTAAATTATTTTTTTAAAATTATACACAATTATTTTTTATTGACTCATCATTAAAAAAATCATACCCTTAAAAAAATCATTCCAAAGGAGGTGAGTGTTTTTTACAAATTAAAAGTGTCATTGCAATAACAGTTTTCTCTAAAAATTATTCATGAATCTAATTTAACTATAATATTTTACAATAAGTATTTTTTTTTACTTGAACCTTTCATCAAGCATGAGAGTATAAAAAAAATTATTTGTGAGTTTATAAAGCGTGTATTCTTTTTTCTTTTAGACTCAATTTAATTTACAGGTTTGTTAAAAAAATTATCGCAATCATTCTAAATTTTTTCAAATTAAAATAATTAGTCACAATCTACTATTAACATTTGGATATATTTATCGCACTTCTTACATTTTCAGGGATTAAATTTTATATTTTCATCTTTCAGGGACGCATTTATTAGTGGGATGAGAAGATGATAAGTTAACTGTTATGGTTCTCGACGGGGAAGGGGAAGAGAGGGAGTGGCGAGAGCGTAGAGCTCGTCGATCGTTGGTACGGGAAACTGATCGCGAATAGTAACTGCATTGAGTGCCCTGTAATCAACGCATAGTCTCCATGTGCCATCTTTCTTCTTTACCAGGAGGACCGGTGAAGAATACGGACTGGAACTGGGTCGTATGAGGCCAGCTGAGAGAAGATCAGAAACTTGCCTCTCGATTTCATTCTTTTGGAAGTGGGGGTACCTATAAGGCCTGACGTTTATCGGGGCTGTGGCAGGGTGTAGTGTAATGTGGTGGACCACTTGACGTGGTGGTGGTAGTCGTGAAGGAGTCTGGAACAGATGATGGTATCGGAGAAGAAGATGCTGAATGGAAGGGAAAGGATGTTGGGCCGGGGCGGGTTCGGTTTTGGTTATGGGTCGGACATTGAGCTGGTAAAAAGCTGAAGTGGAACCCGTTTGAATGAACCGCTTCAGTTGGGCCGGGGAGACGGGTTCGAGCCCAATTGTTGCATCTGTTGTTAACGAAACCTCTTGGCCTTGATGAGTGAAGTTCATGATACGTGATGCGTAATTCGTTGTTATCGGGCCTAGCTTCTTCAACCAGTTATCTCCCAGGACTGCATCAGCTGCACTGATTTGCAGAAGGTGGAACGAAACGAAAAATGGGTGGCCCTGATTGCAATCCAAGGTGGAACCATTACCAACTAACACTTGCAGAGGATGAGTGGATTGGACTGGAAGTTTCAGGAACTGAGCAATGCGTAGCTGAAGGAAGTTATGTGTACTTCCGCTATCAATCAAAATGGTTAGTTGTGCGTTCTTCACAGAGCCAAAGATGCTAAAAGTGTCTGTTGATGGAGAACCTGAACGCATGAAGGCTAATATGAGAGCAATTTGAGTCAACAGATGGTTCGATGTTGTTGTCGATGGCGGTAGGATGAGTTTCCTCGAGCTTGGAAATGCTTACGTCGGTGTTAGGTGATTGTTCATCAGCGATGAGGAGCATCACTTGTCCTTTACAACGATGATTAGTGTTCCACTTTTCATCACAATTGTAGCATAGCCCTTTTTCTCGCTGAAAAGCTATCTCAGTCGGAGTTCGTTGCACATATGGTGGTTTAGCTTTTGTAGTAGGGCTGGGAGTGAGAGGTGGAGGTCGTTTAGGCTGGTAAAGGTTGCGTGGGTTCGACATAACTCTATCTCGAAGCTTCTCTTCCTGAAGCTTAGCGAGAGCAGTTGCTTGCAAGAGGGAGATTGGTTGTAGTGCCATTACCTCGTCACGAATATCTGGACATAACCCCGAAATGAAACAACTTAAAAGGAATGGGGGAGGAAGACCTACCACACGGTTTGCAAGGCGTTCAAATTTCATTAGATATTTGTTTATGGTGCCTTTCTGCGTCAACTTGAACAAGGCTCCCTTTGGATCATCGTAAAAACTTGGGGCGAAGCGCGACTCAAGAGCTTGAAGAAATTCTTCCCAGGAGGTAATGAAACCATTGTTGAACATCCACTGATACCAACTCAGTGTTGCGCCGTCGAGGTATAAAGAAGCAACTGTGATTCACTCTTCCTCCGGCGTATTCTGGTACTGAAAAAGCTGAGTGATCTTGAAGATCCAGCCTAGAGGATCACGACCATCAAATTGTGGAATGTCTAGCTTAACGAGTTACGTTGAGGATTATGGTGATTCGTGGTGTTGGCAGTGTTCCGGCTGGAGTCATGAAGGCGAAGGTGATCGAGGATCGAATCGACCTTGCCAGAAAGGTTCATGTATCGATCTGAGAGAGAGGCTTGACTGTTGGTAAGACGAGTGATTGCCTCTTCAAGGCGGTCGGTGGTGGTTTTTCTGGTTCCGTGGTCGGCCATGTCGATGGCGATGCTGGCAGGTCGGACCAGTTGTTATGGTTCTCGACGGGGAAGGGGGAGAGAGGGAGTGGCGAGAGCGTAGAGATATTCACACACCCTTATTCGAGGAAGGGGAAACTCCTTTATTTCATGACTGAAGTATTCTTACATGCTTGTGATTACACAGTTTTCATTATTTATAGCTAAGCTCACGTAACTGTCTAACAGAATCAGTTAGCTCTAGCGAATACAAGCACGTGTGGAAATGAATGAATGACTCATGCTTGCCCTAACGGCCTGGGTTGCCCTTGAGGTTTCATGATGATCCATGCACGTTTTCAACGTGATAATCCTTCAAGTGAATTGGTGCTGACTTGACCCGAACTGGTCTGGGTCGTGCTTGGGCTGGGTCACTAACAGCTGAGTTACTAAGGTCACTAACAGCTGAGTTACTAACATTAACAAAATATTATATGACAAATATGTCCATATTGTGGCCATTAGAGATGATACATTGACAATCATTTCATTGACAAATTTGTCCCTCTGTGCCACATAGGTTATTTTATTAACGGTGACAGAAAGAAGTTAACGGTTAGATATATTTATCGGACTTTTTACCCTTTCAGGGACTAAATTTTATATTTTCATCTTTCGGAGACGCATTTGTCAACGAATTATACATTCAAGAACAAAAGTGGCTATTTAGCTTTTTTAATATTATTTTGTTCTTTTACTTTAATGTTTATTTTACATACTATTCATGTATCTGGTTAAAAAAATTTCTATAGACTACATTAAATTACTCTTTTTTTTTAATTTTTACGTGTATATTTAGTATTTTAAATTTTTGCCTCTTCCTTTTTATATTTATTTTATATTTATCTCTAAATAGTTTTAATAAATTTTGAAAAGAAATCTCCTTATAAAATGCTGTTCTCTATTGAGTGCTTTACTATCCGTGTGTTGTGTCTCATATTCGCTCTTATTTAAATATTTTTCTCTCATGAAGTATTAGACTTTATTCTTCTAATACACATGGTATATCTTTTTGTACTTTTAATATCACCAAATGGTTTAACCGTAACTATATATTTTATCTTTAGAATTCTAATACACTCCTCTTGTGTTTTTTATATAAACTGTATAAGCCATAACTGAATATCAAAACTAATTTCAAATATATATTTTAACTTTAAAATTTAAATATGCTTCTAACATGTATTTAATATTTTCTCTTACTCTTTTAATATCAATTGAATTATTTAATTTGATGTTTTTTTTAATCTATCTAATTTAAAATCTTCAGTCCTAACTTGAATTTCAATATATTTTACATATTAATGACCTTTGAAAGTGATACTGAAATATTAAATTATTATTAGTTAAAATATTTTTTTATATCTCTATTTAAATTATTTGTTGCAAATCTAAAATTATTTTATATGATTAAAGGTATTGTTTATTATGAATTTTAATTTTGATAAAATTTATAATAAATTTCTTATATATGAAGAAATAGGTGCATTTAATGTAAGTATTAATCCAATGATGACAATATTTAGATACAAGCTCAAGAGAAGAAATTTATCCATTTATGGACAAGGAACACTTGTTGAAGAATACCTATAAATATCAAAAGCTTTGAAGAAGAGTAATATGAACCTAGGTGCTATTATTCAAATTCTTTATGCAAAAAGATCTTTGTATATTCTTGTAAAGGTCAAAAGATCTCAAAACACTTGGAGGTTCCTGAGAGAAAAGACTAATTGTTTAGATTGTAAATTCGCGCCATAAACAAAAAATATTTTAATTTGTGTTAGAGCTAGCAGTGGCTTAACAGAACAAAGTATACTGAATTGTTTGTGTTGGATCAAGTGGCCTCAGAATAATTAAGAAGGGGGGGATTGAATTAATTATTCCTAAACCTTTACTAATTAAAAATTACTCTTTTAAGGCCTTTACTAAATTTTTAAGAGAATGAGGAGTAGAAGAGAAACTTAACAGAAAGTAAAAGCGGAAATTAAATGCACAACGGAAAGTAAAAGAGTAGGGAAGAAGGAAACAAACACACAAGAGTTTTTATACTGGTTCGGCAACAACCCGTGCCTACCTCCAGTCCCCAAGCGACCTGCGGTCCTTGGGATTTCTTTCAACCTTGTAAAAATCCATTTTCAAGCAAAGATCCACAAGGGATGTACCCTCCCTTGTTCTCTTTGAACCTAGTGGATGTACCCTCTACTAGAACTGATCCACAAGAGATGTATCCTCTCTTGTTCTCAGTCAAACCCAAGTAGATGTACCCTCTACTTGTACCACAAAGGATGTACCCTCCAATGTGTTAAGACAAAGATCTCATGCTGTTAAACCTTTGATACTTTGTGAATGGGGATACAAAAGAATTCTCAGGCGGTTAAACCTTTGAACACTTTTGTATTAGGGAATGGGAAGAATCAAAAGAATTTTCAGACTGTGTCGTTTTGAATTCTTTGACAAGGGAGAAGGGAGACACAAAAGAATTCAAGCGGTTAGTCCCTTGTTCTTTTGGAAAAGAGAGAAGAGAGACACAAAAAGAATTCAGGCGGTTAGTCCTTGGCGAATTCTTTTTGGCAAAGGGAGAAGAGAATGAAAAGTATGAATAGCATAAGTTTTCAAGGTTTAGAAAACCAGAAAACTTCAGAAAGCTTTTGGTACAAAGAAGAAGAAGTTGAAAGAGATTCAAAGAGATTCAAGGCTTGTAAAGGATTGTATAAGATTTTTTAGAAAAAGACTTGTTTGAAAATGCAAAACAAAGCCTTGCTTTTATAGACTCTTCATGTCTGGTCAAGAAGGCCATTCAGAAGAGTTATAACTTTTAGAAAAACTTAAAAACCATTTGAAAGAGTTAAAACCTTTTTGAAGAGTTACATCTTTAGATTTTTCAGAAACAAACACTGGTAATCGATTACCAAATAAGTGTAATCGATTACACAAAGCTTTTGAGTGAAAGGATGTGACTCTTCACATTTAAATTTGAATTTCAACGTTCAAGGGCACTGGTAATCGATTACCAAAACATTGTAATCGATTACATCCTTTTGAAAATATTTGGAACGTTATAAATTTAGTTTGAAAACATTTTCAAACTCATTTTGCTACTGGTAATCGATTACAACAATATGGTAATCGATTACCAGAGAGTAAAAACTCTTTGGTAAAGGTTTTGTCAAAAACTCATGTGCTATTCAAAGTTTTGAAAAACTTTTTAATACTTATCTTGATTGAGTCTTTTCTTCATTCTTGAATCTTGATCTTGAGATCTTGAATCTCTTAAGTCTTGAATTTTGATCTTGATTCTTGAGATCTTGAATCTTGATTCTTGTTTGTAGGCTTTCTTCTTGAGTCTTGAATTCTTCTTGATTCTTGAACTCTTTGACTTGTTCTAGATTTTCTTGAGATGGATGTTCTTTGATTCTCTTGAGCTTTTTGTTCATCACTTTTGTCATCATCTTTTGTTGTCATCATTGTTATCATCAAAACACCTTTGAATCATTGTTGATTCATCATGAAGCTTTGCTTCCACAGTTTGTAAGCTTGGTGTAAAGCTTGTTATCTAAGAGCGAGTAGTGACAACGACGAATACTTGTAACTTTGAGAAGTTAGTGGAACTTAGTGGTTTACTAAAAATTGGATGTAATCTCAGCGATTGAGATGAACTAGTAACTAGTATAAATCTCTACATCTGTTTATTCTTTAGCTAATCGGTTATCTATTTTTGAAGTTATTTTCAAACGATAGCTTTGTGTTTGTGAAAAAGGTTTAGAAAATATTATAAAATCACAATTCAAGCTTCTTCTTGTGATATTTACCATCACATTTGGTTTGGATTAATAGTAATTTTTTATCCATTGGAATGAAAGACAATGTTAGAAGATTTACAACAACTAATACACTCTGCTCAACTAACTGAGTTAGATTCCTTTGACTGATTATGTTGTTAAATTTGAAATACAAAACTTATTTGTATACTAAGAGAACAAATACATTAACTCAACCGCATTTTCCCCCTATATCCTCTTAAAAAGTGGGTTTAGAACCCCATTTAATAAGTTTCATTCCCATCTAGCAGACCGTCAATTAAAAATTTGGCTGATCCCGAGCACTTCAAAAAGGTATAGTTGGTCTTTTTGTTTGAGTGTGGTGATAATTGCTACTAATTTACCAATAGCTTCATGTTCTATATTTTGAATCTTGAAAACTACCTAGGAACTACCTCCTATCTTTAAGGAAATGTAATATTGGTGGATTTTAAAAGATATATGTGCCCGAAAATCCAAAAAAAATGGGGAATATTTTTCTCTTTATCAGATTAATATTTATTTAATCCTCATAAGTTAATTCTCCAATATATATCTAAAAAAAAGTCGAATATAACATGATCTAAAGCCAATTTTGCTATGTCTCCATTGCCTAATTTCACATTAATTGACACCACTCCTACTAAATCCTCATCATCCAAATGCCACTTCCATTGATCTTTGTATTAAAAGATCTCAATGCCTCATGATTAATCGATCTTAACTTGGTAGTTTCATGATGCGT
The DNA here is from genome assembly GCF_000004515.6 of Glycine max. Taxonomy (NCBI): domain Eukaryota; kingdom Viridiplantae; phylum Streptophyta; class Magnoliopsida; order Fabales; family Fabaceae; genus Glycine; species Glycine max. Next base: position 24,606,436 of record NC_038251.2, on the reverse strand, counting down.
AAAATATGTTATACTCACACAACGGTAAGTGTATCCTATGCAATAATAGTAGCAGTATGTAGGATCAAGTGGTCTCGGAATAATTAAGAAGGGGGTTGAATTAATTATTGATGAACCTTTACTAATTATAAATCTATCCTTCTTAATGCTACTAAATTCAATTAGGCTTTTACTATAATGTAAAGAAAGTAAAGAACAAAAATAGAAACTTAACCAAAAGTAAAAGCGACAATTAAAGTGCACAGCGGAAATTAAAGAGTGTAAGGAAGAAGAAGACAAACACAAAAATTTTATACTGGTTTGGCAACAACGCGTGCCTACATCTAGTCCCCAAGCGACCTCCTATCAAACAAGGAGTAATAAATTTGATGGGGTCTTTCATCTAAGGGGGAAGTTTCCTAAGGATCACAAGACATATCTTCAATGATCTTGATGGCATCAGTAGGGTCTTTAACATGAGGTTACCCCCACAAGCAACATCCAAACATGACTTGTTGTGTGACAACACTCCACCATAGAAGATACGAACAAGCCTTTGTTGGGAGAAGCCATTATGTGGACAACATTAGATCATCTTATCTCTCCAAGGCTTCAAGTAGACTATTTTACTCTCTCTGCACAAAATTCCCAATGTTTCTTATGTATTGATAAGAGAGAAATACTTCCTTAAAAAGGTACTTGTGCACTAGTTCCATGTGATGATACTATTCTTTGGAAGTGAACACAACCAGTCTAATGCCTTCCCATTAAAAGAGAAGGAAAAGGCATAAAGCCTGATGTATTCAAATTATACCTATTTTGTCTCAGCATGTTGGTCAACTTGATGAACTTCCTCCGATGCTACATTCAATCTTCATAGACAACAATACTAAACAGGTTATTCTCCAACATTTGTAGGAACCCATGCTTGAAGTCAAAAGTGATTCCTTCTGGCAGTTTCGGTAGTAAGATGGTATTCGTGTCTCCCAAGGTAGGGGTGAGGTAGTCCATAAGGGTCTGAGCCTGATTAATTGTCATTTCTTTTTCTCTCTCTTCACGGACTTTTGCACAAAGTTTTTTGGATTAATTTGTTAATATCAGGTTCGTACTAAGGTGGTGGATTTTTGGACCTAGTTTGCATGCACTAAAATAGTAGAGGATAAGATCAAATGCAACAAGAAATAAAAGAATGAAATAGAAATAAATAGCAAAAAATTAAATAAATAATAAAATAATTTCTACAAACAAAACTGTGTGGTTTAACAAAATTAAATTGGTTGGGGATATCACATCTAGTCCCAAGCAACGGTGCCAGAAACTTGATTTGTAAAATATGTTAACTCGCATACAGTCATGTGTACCCTACACAATAGTAACAATGGACTTGAAAGTTCGAATATCAAACCCAAAGGACCACTTGTATTTCCAATTAGTCAAGTTTATTAAACTAACAATAGAGATGATTAGAAAGAGGATTTAAATATTTTTATGGCTTTGGATTTTATAATAAAGCAAACAAATGAATATAAATAAAGGTTTGAGTGATGATAAGAATGAATAGAGGTTATGACTCGCTAATACCAATTTTCTCCCAATCTCAGTCCTAATGAAATTCTTTCCCCAATTAATTATCGATTCCCAAAATCAACCAAAGCCTGTGATCAAGGTCAAAATATGGTATTTACCTTAAATAAATACCCCAATTATCATTTATCTATCAATATAAGTCAAAGGATAGAACCAATTCTAGGGATGATTAATTAAAGATTAACATCTATCAGAGATTACTCAAACAGTTTGATCATGTAATTTGGTGTAAAACATTATCTACTTAGATCTACCAATTACGTGCAGATAATTACTATTATGCAATAAATTATGTATTAGAATGACCTGTTCCAAATAAACAATAAATATAAGGAAGATAATTATTTAACATAAAACAATGAGAAGTTCAATTAAGAACAGGGAGAAGGGTACAATTAAACAATTATATCATAACCCCCAAACTAGGGGGACGAGTTGCTTATGATCAAAGAAAAACTAGCAATCCTATATGAGATTAACATAGACATACCAATAGGTAGGAGCAATGATCACGATTTGTCCTAACTGTGTTGTCCATGCTTCACAACTCTCAAAAAGTGAACAAAAGATTATGTTTTTTACAATGCATAGAGACTTATATATAGCTTTCTAAAGATATTTGCATGAATAGCGCACTACGGTTGTGGTAAATCCACCATGACTGGTTAGAAATGATGTTGAAGCTCTTGACCATTATGGTCGTGGTAAGTATACCACGACTATTGTCAAATCTGACATTGTTCTAGGAGGGATGTTATCATCTAAGTGTAGTCATGTTGATTACCATAGCTTTGGTAATTGTACCAAGTTCGTGATCAAGTGTAGAGTCTTGAAATCTTCATAAAATTGTGCAATTTTAAACTCTTTTCACTTAATTGAGGAGTTGTGCTTTTGAAATACAAAACTAGTGTCCAAACGTGAGTTCTGCCAAGAAAATACATGTAAAATGGTACAAAAAGTGACACAGTATCCTTCAAAAAGTGATTTATAATTTCATTAAACAATTTTTTTTTGAGTGCCAACAAAGCTTTCAATTTATAAGAAAAAATTAATACAATTTAATTACATGTCAGAGATTGTGTAATTCACGATTATCGAATAATATCTTTGCAATAAAACTTTTACTCTCACATACAACACCATCTTTGCTACCTGTTGAGTAAGGATGGTTAGGCACCCGATACTGAACAAACCCATAAATTTTCTTGTCTTGGTTTGTTTTCCAAAACTTCCAGAGATGGCCGTAGGAAATAAATTAGACAAACAACTTAAATCCATTGTTTAGATCTTTGTTACTACCTTTGCTTTGGCGCAGGCTACCGTGGTCAAGTGTGATTATTTGTGTATGACACACAAATTCTTTTAGCCCTCGAATTAATCTTGTTACATTATTTTACTTTGGATTTTCCACACACTATTATTCCTCCCTCAACTCCCTCCCTTGTTATGATACACCTTCTACATCAAATCGCTCTGTATTAGAGTAAATCTATGATACACACTCACCTAACACGTGTTACACGTCATATGGACACGCTTAGGCTATTTTCTGATAAATGCTACCACATTTCATTTTAGAGTTGAGTCAGGTACATGTATAATTCTGAGCATATATGATTTGAATTATAGAAAGTCGATGACTAGTTTGTTAAGTGTACGTTGAACCGATAGGTTATTAAGAATGATTGTGGTCATTGGTATTGTTTTCTTGTTAATCATTGTCTTTTGGTGTTTGTTGATCTTTTATAATAAAATCACCTTTTCAATTTTTGTACCATGTGATTGGTGCCGGTGATGATCTCAAACTTTCGTTCGTGGAAGCAGATGAGCAGCAGTAGGTGACTTGGAGGGAAGTCTTTTGTTGGAGCCACCAAGCTGACGAGATAACATTGGAATTTATTTTGGGGGAGAGTTGTGTTTTGTTATGAACTCCTCCTTAGTTGGTTCCTTGAATCTTTTTTATTGGCCATGTAAGTCCCAAGTTTAGATATATGTAAAAAAATATGAATTATAGCAAGTGATATTGTAGCGACGAGGTGGGTCGTTACACAAAACATCTTACTCTCTTGGATGAATTGCGTTAAAGGAACAAGTTTTACGAAAAATTTTGATTTGGTTTTAAGTATTCAGTTGGTTTGTTAGACCATACCTTAATAGGGGTATTGAAGACAATGGCAATAGATGGTGAGCAATTCATGAGATAGCATGTTGTGGTGACTGCCTCAGCTCAGAAACTCTTATTCAAGCCTAAATTTGATAACATGCATTTGGCCTTTTCCAACAAGGTCTTGTTCATTTTTTTAGCTACTTCATTTTGTTTTAGAGTATAATTTGTAGTACATTGTCTTGTTATACCCTTATCTCTACAGAATTCATTGAATTCAGTAGTACAAAATTTCAAGCCATTGTTAGTTATAAGACTCTTTACTATCTTTCCTAATTGATTCTTCATAAAAATCGTCTAATTCTTGGAAATTTTGAAAAGCTTAAGATTCCTACTTAATCATGAATACACATGTCATCCTGGAGTAATCATCAATGATGGAGAGGAAAAACCTTGCCCCTCCCAATGATGGAACTTTCAAAGATCCCAGCAGTCAGAATGGACATAGTCCAATATGGCCTTTGTTGTGTGCATAGCCTTTGGGAACTTCATCCGATGATGATTCCTAAAGACCCAATGCTCACATAACTGAAGAGGTTTCACCTTGTGATTTCCAAGTAAGTCTTGCTTGCTTAGAATATCCAAACCTTTTCCACTCATGTGGCCCAGACACAAATGCCACAGAGAATTATCAAATGAGACATTGGACACATGGCTTCTAGATTATGAAACAACAAAGGAAAATCTTGTCATAGTGGATCCCTGAAAAAGGTACAAATTTCCTTGCTTGGTTCCCTACATTACCACAAACTTTCCTTTCCCTCTGATCTACATAACTCCACCTTCAACCCAACAAGAAAACCTTTCAAATCCACGCCACCCACAAATCCAAAGCAAAGGTGACAAACTTCAGTTAAGGTTCTAACAACACCATCATGCATTCTAATTTATACAAAACCTATACCGATAGGCTTACAAGGAGCATTATTACCCAAAAGAATGTTACCACTATACTTCTTCTCATATGTCACAAACCAATGTTTGTGTGGACTCATATGATAAGAACAACTAAGTCCAGAACCCATGGTTTAGAATGTTGTTGTAGTTGTTTACCAATAGCCAGAACCTAATCACTTTCCAATGATGAGTCATGCCGAACAAGAGTAGTCTTGCTTCCAATGACCCAATTCTTTGTAGTAATTGTAGATATCCTTAGGATCAACTTTGTAATAATTGTAGTTTTTCTTTTCTTGCCCTTTAAAAGAATTACTCACTGATAATTTGAACACAGAGACTTCATCACCATCCCTAGATGCCCTTAGTTGAAGCTCTCTAGAATAGATATTGCACTTGACTTCTTCAAGTGTAATTGAATCCTTGCCTACACTAAGAGAACTTACAAAGTTCTCATAGAATAGAGGAAGAGAGACTAACATAATCATTATCAAATCTTTATCTTCCATCTTGACATCAATGTCACATAGCTTTATCAGAATAGAGTATAGTTCATCAAGATGTTCCTTTAATTGCATACTGTCATATCCTAATTTCGTTCGAGGACTATCATTCATGGATATTTTGATTCTCACTAGCCAAATTGAGATGTTTGACACTAGTTATCACGAAAATGAAAGATCATTCGACGTTTTGGTCAATGATTCAGAAAATACCCAAGGGGCGGAGCAAAAGGGTCATTCCAGGCAATTTTCTGGACCCTGGCTCGCCTAGGCTAGCCTCTGGCTCGCCTGGCCCCCCATATAGCTTAGGGGTGAAGTAACCTTGCTCACCCAGGCAAGCAAGGTTACTTCAGATTGAAGCAACAACTCGCCTAGGCAACCTGTCATGACCCCTAATGCCATCTTTTGCTATAAAGAAGAGAAAAACGAGGCTGAGACGCTACTGAATTGCCACCGTAATTGACTTCTACATCGTTCTCCGTTCGTCATCCGGTTAGTTTTTTGTTTTAAGGATTTGAATGCGATCTATGCACCCTTAGGGGTCCTCTTTCTTGTTTTGTGCATCTTCATCTCTTTCTTCTATCATCGGTAATCACTTTTCTTTTGTAAAGTAAGTTTTAATTTATCATTAGTGCCGCAAGTTATCTTTAAAAAAGGTTGAAGGTTAATTAGCAAAACCCAAATAAAAGCAACTCATAAACTTCTTCATTTCATCAAATATCGCTTGAGATTGTTTCAAGGTCCAACGCCTTAACGATTCTCTCGGCTTTTCAAAGTTTAAAACATTGTTTGAAAGTCCAACGCCTTAAACAACTTTTGTTCGCAATTAAAATCAGTCTTTAAAAAAATATAAAATCAATGTAACACATAAACTTTTAGACTTAAAGAACTACGTAGGTCTGAATTCCTCATCGCACTTGAGGATACGTAGGAGAAGGGGCAACACCCTTCTCGACCCTAAAAAAATAATAAACATAAAAAGGGAAAATACATAGTTTTGATGTCATATTTTGCACACTCGAGTAAAGGCTACCGTCCCTTGTGACGGGCGAGTGGGGTGCTAATACCTTTCCCGTGCATAAACTACTCCCAAACTCTTATTTTCAAAATCTGCAGACCTTCGTCTTTTTGATTTTTCTAACGTTTTCCTCGAATAAACGTTGGTTGCGACTCCACACATTTTCTTCATAAGAACACACTTTTTTATCTTGCCTCGCCTTCCCGCCGAAGGGTAGGTTGCGACAGTTGACGACTCCACTGGGGAACTATTAGAGAGTTAGGCCATTCAAATCAGTGTGCAATATTTTTATCGTGACTTCTTCTTTATTTATGTTCCATCTAACCTTTTATCTTTTGTTATGTCCATATTTGTATATAACCCTTGCTATGTTGTTGTGTTTGGTGTGTGTTTGTCTATCGATTACATTCATAGTTTGAAATATTTTTTCTACGCACACATGACACCTACACCTTGCACACACATTGAGATATTAGGCCCTATACTTGGGTCTATGTGAGCCATAAGGAGTAGAGGTTGATCTATGGCCATGTTGGGTCTTCGACTCTCTTGATAACAGTGAAGCCTCATCTAGAGTTTTCCTCTTTTAGTGATGCATTGTTACTGATAGTCCCTATCGCCACAATGTATTACCTAAGAGGATGATATCTCTAGAAGCCAGTAAAGTTACATGAAACCACCCGTGGGAGTTGTCACTAGAAGGGAATTTTTGAATCCTTTCCATTAGGTTCCTAAATTAGGGGCACATAGCAAACTTACTTTGGCATGTTCCTTGATTACATCATGGATCTCTTCATGACATCATAATAGACATATCATTCCTGCATTCATCATTTATCATATTCATGTATTGCATTTGCATGAGTCATAGTATTATCATGCATCTTCATTTAGCATACTTTTGTTATGCCAACTGCATACATTCTATTTTCACAGTTCGCATATTATGTTCACTCATGCATAGTTTCTCATGCCTTGCCTTTTCCTATGCAAAAAAAAAAAAAAGAACAAAAGAAAGTCACAATGAAGCATGAAAGTTTACACCACATTCTTAGTTACATGTGTTGGGTACCATGATGATAGCTATAAACAAACCATGTTTAGATTATACACTCCTTTCTCCTGAAAAATGAACATGGTACCTAATGCATGGTTAACTAGGAAATGATGGTTCTTCGGGCATCTCATGTTGATCTCATAATTACATTTTCCATGCATAGCATAAGTATGCCCTAGTCATTCATCTTTATGTTATGTTGTCGAAGTACTGACAATCAAAATTTCTATTCCTTGGATTATGAGATTGAACAAAGCATATGCTTTTAAGGAAAGGTTCATCGAGTCAAGGTCGAGTATGGAAGTAACCAGCTTGCAAAAGTTGAGGCAGAAGATGGATCGAGTTACATCGCTTCTTTGTCTACTGCCAACACATGATTGAGCTAAATAATTTACAAAAATTGAGGACTGTTGACGTCCATGTGTTATTTCCAGATTCACTTTAACAAGATGTGATCAACCATGTTGTTTTAAGGAAAATCTAAATTGATTCGACCCTATGTCCTATGTAAAATTCGCAATACTTCAACAATGCATCATTCACATACATCCATGCTTATTTTTCTTTTCACATTGGTGCCATTGCTCATTGCATTCATTCCTTGAAATTTGAACTGTAATCATTGTAATCAACAGGAAAGAATGCACTTTACGGCGAACTTACCAAATGCGTGCCAAAGCTAGAGTAATGAGTCAAATAGAGGAGGTGCAAGAACAGATGAAGGTCGGTATGGAGGCCATGAAAGACCAAATGGCCACTATGATGAGTATGAAAAAAATGACGGAGGTCAATGTGACTATAGTTGTTGTCGCAAGTACCACCATAGAAGTGGACCTGACTCACCCATCTGACCTCAATCAAGTAAATCCTCCAGTCTCGGGTATAGTAGGGCAGGGAGGCGAGGCGTTAGGAAGTATGGGCGACCCCCATTTTGTGCAAGTTCAGAACAAACATTCCTTCCCACCATATGGCTTGCCTCCCAACTATACACCACCCAATGTTGCACATGCTCCTGATGAGAATGTCAATAACTCCACTCCTATACTCATTGAGAGCCAACAACCCCAATCTGATCATGCACATGTCTCTCAACCCATGGAGGAGACACATGATGTACCCCACCACAATCTGGCCGACTTCGATCCTTACCCCGGACATGCCATTGAAGGGCAAGCATTTGGTGGTGTACCCCTGCCAAACACCTCGGGGGGCCCTTAGTACCACCCACAACCACAAACCTTGCCTTTTGCAGTGGGAAGAGTCCCTATTGCCAAGGTGGAAAGGGAAAAATTCAATCATATAGAAGAAAGGCTGAGGGCGATTGAAGGAAGTGGAGATTATACCTTTGTTGACATGGCAGAGTTTTGCCTAGTGCCCAACATGGTCATTCCTCTTAAGTTAAAGGTGTCGGACTTTGATAAGTATAAGGGGGCTACTTGCCCCAAGAATCACTTGAAGATGTACTGTAGGAAAATAGGGGCATACGCAAAAGATGAAAAACTGTTGATGCATTTCTTCCAGGAAAGTCTTACTGAGGCAACCGTCACCTGGTATACTAATCTGGAACCTTTCTGAGTCCATTCTTGGAAGGACCTAATGGTTGCCTTCATTAGGCAGCATCAGTACAATTCTAATATGGCTCCAGATAGAATGCAGCTACAGAACATGTGCAAGAAGGGGCATGAATCTTTCAAAGAATACGCCCAAAGGTGGAGGGATCTAGCAGCTCAAGTAGTGCCCCCAATGATGGAGGGGGAGATGATAACAATGATAGTAGACATGTTACTGATGTTCTACTATGAGAAGATGGTGGGTTACACGCCTTCAAGCTTTGGCGATTTAGTTTATGCCGGCGAAAGGAACGAAGTGGGTCTGAAAAGAGGCAAATTTGATTATCCTGCTTTGATGAATGGAAAGCCTGGGGCAAATGGAGAGAGTAAGAAGGAGGGAGGAAACCATGTTGTGACTTCCATTCATACATGGCCAAATTTCCCACCAGCTCAACAATATCAATACTCAGCCAATATCATCCCTTCTCTTTAAATATTTCTTGTCCTTGAAAATTCATTTTCGAGAACTTGCATAATTTCTTTTGTTTTTTTTCCTTGCTATAAGGTCATGAAAAAAGACAGCGATAGATACCTCAGAACCCTACACTGGGGCAATGAGAGGCACCATGCATAAGCCTCAAGAAAACCTAGGGGCAGATCAGAAGTTCTTACCCGGTAGGTCGAAAACCCGAAAGGGCGGCCTAAGCAAAAATTAGGGTTAATAGAAAAACGAAAAGAGAAAAAAAAACAAAACAATCAGGGGCATGTTATTAAGGTTTTGTCCCAAAATCCAAACTACAAAATGATCTAAGTCAAGATTTGAAATGACACATGGCCAGGTTTCAACATCCTAGACACTTGTTTATCCTTTGCTACCCCCTCCGAGCCAAAGCATATTTGTTTTCTAAAAACAACAAAGAAAACAACAAAAGCTAAATAAAAAGCCTAAGTAGGAACTACCACTAAACCAACGGGAAGAGCAATGCAAACAACACATGCATGAAGTTGGGCAACAATGAAAAGAAAAAAGAAAATAAAATTTGCCAAAGGCAAGTAAAAAAAGAGAGACAAAGATCTCGAGTTTTTACAAGAAGGCACAAAAGTGCAACAAAAGGTTAATGTATAAGACAAAAGGAGTAGAGCCCGACCTAAGAGTTGAAAGGAACAAAAGTACAAGTAAGATTCTTAAGGTTCTTACTCAATATAACCCTAAAACACTCTTTGAGCCTCTCTAATCCTTTCTTTCATAGCCCTCTTACCCCTGACCACGCTACAAGCCCAATAAAGTCCATGTGGATAAAAGACTGACTAATTTTGCTTTTAAGTTGGGATTTTCGAATGGAACCCGCACACGCTTGTGATTGTTGAAAAAATATATAAAAGGAAAAAGAGAACCCTTAAGGTTTCACACTTGCACATTTGAGAAGAAAGCTCATTCGAACAGGAGCTCGTGGGAAAAGCCCAAACACAATTGCGATAATAGGGTAACATCTGATGTTAGTCGCTCATGTATACTCCTTAGGATTCCTTTTGAATTCGATGGTGGCCTTTGTAGTATAAATTCTTTCAGGATTAGCCCATCTCATCAAGTTTCAGCGCGATTGATAGATCCTTGGCATCACTCTACGATCTTAAATTAGGAAAGTTTCATTTGGTGACATACCAAAGTGTGACAATCCATTGCTATCCTTCAATAGGGCACACAATCTATCCCAAAGCCATATATATTTCTTGCTATGCAGAATAATCAAAGTTTTAAACAAAAGGACATGAGAAAACCCTAGGATCAATATTTTAGTTGATTGATTAAATGTCAAATGGCTCCATTGCCATCACTCCAAAATTGTCAAGTGACTAAATCAAACAAAAAATACACTCTGAGGGATTCCCCGAAGAGAGTTGCAAAAAGATAGGATGAGGTTGCATGAGTTATCACATCTTTCAAAAAAGAGATAGTCAATCTGTGTTTTCCAAAAAAAAAGAAGGAAAAAAATCAAATCAAAATCAAATCACAAAAATAGGAAAGAATGTCATGAACATTGTACAATTTTCCATTGCATTGCATTGTTGCGTACAAAGCCTGTATTTACTACATTTCAAGATTGCATCTGCATCCCAAAAATCATGTTCATATTAAGCCATAAGTGCATAGATTTCTCTTTATACACCAATTTCAAAAATCTAATGTCCTATCTTTTGAGTTTAGGATGAGAGGTCTTCTCAAAGAGTCAATCTCTTGTTTTCTCTTAAGGTTGAGCCTTTTGGTACTAGTACCTATTGGCTTGTTTCATGGGACTCAAAGTCCTCGCCTTTATATCTCATAGTACTCAAAGTCCTTTGCCTTTATCTTTCATAGGACCCAAAGTCCTCTGTCATTTATGCTTTCAAAGACTTCAATGTCTTTTGTCAACACTTCACGTCTTTTTTACATTGCAGAGACTTCAATGTCTTCTGCCTTTACATTTCAAAGACTATCAAAGTTTTTTGTCTTGCAAAGAATTCAATGTCTTCTGCCCTTTACATTTCAAAGACTATCAAAGTCTTTTGTCTTGCAGAGACTTCAATTTCTTCTGTCTTTACATTTAAAAGACTATCAAAGTCTTTTGTCTTACATGGACTTTAATGTTTTCTGCCTTTACATTTCAAAGACTATCAAAGTCTATTTCTTGTAGAGACTTCAATGTCTTCTGCCTTTACATTTCAAAGACTATCAAAGTCTTTTGTCTTGCAGAGACTTCAATGTCTTATGCCTTTACATTTCAAAGACTATCAAAGTCTTTTGTCTTGCAGAGACTTCAATGTCTTCTATCCTTTACATTTCAAAGACTATCAAAGTCTTTTGTCTTGTAGAGACTTCAATGTCTTCTGCTCTTTACATTTCAAAGACTATCAAAGTCTTTTGTCTTGTAGAGACTTCAATGTCTTCTACTCTTTACATTTCAAAGACTATCAAAGTCTTTTGTCTTGCAGAGACTTCAATGTCTTATGCCTTTACATTTCAAAGACTATCAAAGTCTTTTGTCTTGCAGAGACTTCAATGTCTTCTATCCTTTACATTTCAAAGACTAGCAAAGTCTTTTGTCTTGTAGAGACTTCAATGTCTTCTGCTCTTTACATTTCAAAGACTATCAAAGTCTTTTGTCTTGCAGAGACTTCAATGTCTTCTGCTCTTTACATTTCAAAGACTATCAAAGTCTTTTGTCTTGCAAAGACTTCAATGTCTTCTTCCTTTACATTTCAAAGACTTCAATATCTTTTGTCAAGACTACAATGTCTTTATTTACATTTCAAAGACTTCAATGTCTTCATTCATTTACGCTTTCAAAAGACTACAATGTCTTCATTTATATTTCAAAAGACTTCAATATTTTCAGTCATTTATGCTTTCAAAAGACTACAATGTCCTTATTTACATTTCAAAAGACTTCAATGTCTTTAGTCATTTACACTTTCAAGAGACTATAATGTCTTCATTTACATTTCAAAAGACTTCAATGTCTTCAGTCATTTTCGCTTTCAAAAGACTACAATATCTTAATTTACATTTCTAAAGACTTCAATGTCTTTAGTCATTTACGCTTTCAAAAGACTACAATGTCTTCATTCACATTTCAAAAGACTTCAATGTCTTTATTTATTTACGCTTTCAAAAGACTACAATGTCTTCATTTACATTTCAAAAGACTTCAATATCTTCAGTCATTTACGCTTTCAAAAGACTACAATGTCTTCAGTCATTTACATTTCATTTACATTTCAAAGACTTCAGATGTCTTTCGCTCTATAGAACTTCAATGTCCTTATGTTTTCTCAATTTCACTTCCTTGGTTCTCCAGTTGCCCGGTCAAATAGCAATATCGCTCGAACGAAGTTAGTGTTCCTATCTTTACTTCCCTTTTATTTCTAATAAAAGATAAGTAAAGAGGGGCAACTGTCATACCCTAATTTCGTCTAGGGACTAGCATTCATGGATATTTTGATTCTTGCTAGCCAAATTGAGCTATTTAACACTAGTTATCGTGCAAAACAAAAGATCATTTGATGTTTTGGTCAAGGATGCAGAAAATACCCAAGGGAAGGGACAAAAGGGTCATTCCAAGCAATTTTCTAGACCCTGGCTCACCCAGGCTAGCCTCTGGCTTGCTTGGGCCCCAAATAGCTTAGGTGTGAAGTAACCAGCTCGCCTAGGCGAGCAAGGTTACTTCAGGTTGAAGCAACAACTCGCCTGGGCGAGCTGCCATGACCCCTAATGCCATCTTTTGCTATAAATAGGCATGAGGGAGAATGAGTAAAGGCTTCCAAGGTCCAACATTGAGAGAAATTGAGAGAAATCAAATAAAAGAAGAAGAAAGAAGAGAAAAATGAGGTCAAGACACTACTGAATTGCGACCGTAATCGACTTCTACATCATTCTTCGTTCGTCATCCGGTTAGTTTTTGTTTTAAGGATTTGAATGTGATCTATGCACCCTTAGGGGTCCTTTTTCTTGTTTTGTGCATCTTCATCTCCTTCTTTTATCATTGGTAATCACTTTTCTTTTGTAAAGTAAGTTTTAGCCGATCATTAGTGCTGCAAGTTATCTTTAAGAAAGGTTGAAGGTTAATAAGCAAAACAAAAATAAAACCAACTCATTAAATTCTTCATTTCATCAAATATCGCTTGAGATCGTTTCATGGTCTAACCCCTTAACGACTCTCTCTCCTCTTTTCAAATTTAAAAGATCGTTTCAAGGTCCAACGCCTTAACGATTCTCTCCGCTTTTCAAAGTTTAAAACATCATTTCAAGGTCCAACACTTTAAACAACTTTTGTTCACAATTAAAATCAATGTTTCAAAAAAACATAAAATCAATGTAACACACAAACTTTCATACTTAAAGAACTACGTAGGTTTGAATTCCTCATCGCACCTAAGGATACGTAGAAGTAGGGGCAACACCCTTGTCAACCCTTAAAAAAATAATAAACATAAAAAGGGAAAATACATAATTTTAAAGTCATGTTTTGCACACACGATTAAAGGCTGACGTCCCTTGTGACAGGCGCGTGGGGTTCTAATACCTCCCCTATGCATAAACAACTCCCCGAAACCCTTATTTTCAAAAATCTACAAACCTTCGTCTTTTTGGTTTTTCTAACGTTTTCCTCGAATAAACATTGGTGGCGACTCCACACGTTTTCTTCATGAGATGACACACTTTTTTTATCTCGCCTTGTCCTCCCGTCAAAGGGTAGGTTGCGACACATACCTTCCCTTATTCAGAGGCCAAACAAATATCGTTTCAGAAGCAACTTGTTGTAAATTGATTTCTTCATGAAAAGTTTCTCGAATTTGAGCCAAAGTCCAACAATAGTTCTTCATAAACTTCATAAGAACCTCATCAGACAGAGATAAAAAAATTAGAAAATGTGCCTTTTCCTCTTGTAACTCAAGCACTGACTTATCAATGTTTGATAATTGACCGAAGAGACAAGACCAGATGCCTTATTCTTTCAATATGGCTCACATCTTGATGCGCAAAAGGTTGAAGCTATTATTCCGTCTAAATTTATTAATCTTGATTGTGTTAATCATCTTCTTGATAAAATCTTAAAGACACAACATGGACAAATAACAAACAAAATGGTTGATCATTGATGACTTGATCTACCATGAAACAGATTCAGAACTAATCTTGAACCAAAGTTCTGCATATCGATTTGTTTGGAAAGATTTGAGAAATTCTATTCAAATAGGGAAGTTTAGATGATAGAAGGAGAATAGAGATATTGCACAAAATTGTTAAGTTAATTCCAAATAATAGAATTTACAATGAAAGGGTTTAAAGCACCCTCAAGCTCTTTGAACCTACAATACAAAGCTCCTTATAAAGGAAACAATAACTAATTGTTTAACCAAAAAGGGTTATAATAGAAAACAATTACATTTATAACATAAACTATGTTAATGAATCACAAGACTAGACACTCTCTTTTACATGACTGAACACTTCACCAAATTACAAAAGATTGGACAACCAATACAAAAGACAAAAGTGATGGACTAGAAGACCAACATTTTTGTCTACCCTACTCTATTGTCCATTGATAAACCACTTTTGGAATGATATTTTCTTTGAGTTTTCGTACCATTTGCATGCAATTTCTTGGCAGAACTCATGTTTGGATGTTAATTTTGTCTTGCAGAAGTATAACCGCTCAATTAAGTGAAAAGAGTGAAAATTTGCGCTTTTATTTAAAGATTTGAAGACTTTGTCACTTGACCATAGTCGTAGTGTATTCAACATGACCATGATGAGCATAACAACCATGGTGAGATTACAACACCCCTCTATAAATAGTGTCAACATTTTGATGATGATCGTAGTCACGTCATGACGACCGTAGTCAATTGACCATGCCCAGAGCTTTAGTCTCAATAGTTTTTTACTACGATTATGGTGGATTTCAGCACGGCTACAGTGTACCTTAAATGAGTTTGTTATCTTAGGAAGCTATAAATAAAGGATTTAAAATCTACAAAAATACCTTTTATCATATTTTTGAATTAGAAAGCACTTTTGAGGGTTTCAGAGTTGTAAGGTAAAGGCAACACCCTGAAGACAGATTGTGATCATCGTTCTTCCCTTATGGTATGTCTAAGTTAATTCCTTATAGGCTTTCTAGTTTTACTTTGAATGTGAATGGCTAGTCATTCTAGTCGGGGGGTTATCATGTAACTGCCTAATCGTACCCCTTTCTCTATTCTTAAACAAATTCCTTGTTCGCCACTTTTACAAATGCGAAATCTATCAGCAAGTGTACTGAGTCACAAGTAATATAAAACGGAAAGAACCGAGTATCGAATCATAGGGAGTTTGTTTCATTCAGAAAAGTGTTCATTCAATAAGTAGACATTTGTATAAAATCATGAAATGAAAATAAACACAGGATATGGTTGCAATTCTAAAGATAACTAAAAAATTAACTATGCAAATGCGAGAAATAAACAGATGATTAAACATTGGGTCCTTCTACTGAGTAACTTGATGCAATTAAAGGTTTTTCTCTATTTAAGATTGTTTATGTGTTCTATGTTGAGGACAATTCTACCAAACACCGATTCCTCGCGTGAATGGACTAATTCTATTTAAACCTCATTCTAGGATGTCTCGTCGAACTTAGCCTAAACGAATTACATTACAATTACAACATATTAAAAACAAAATCCCTGCACTCCGTGTCCAGACATACAGTTATCTAGCCCTGCTCTATCTAGTTCTAAGGATTCAAAACATTTTCCAATGCTAAAAATCCTAACTTTACACACAAATGGGTGATCAGTCCACTAGCATGCAATAACTAAATGCAGATAGAAGCAATGAACACATCAAAACAACATTAATAGATAGTAAAGAGTTTTTACATAAAGGCTTAGCAGAAATTCCCAACAAAACCTTTAGCCTTCCATGGCAAGTTATCACCTTTCAGCTACAATAGGGTTTTTTTGAAGCAAAATTCAGATTAAACAGTGGTGGGGATGTCTCTTCCACCTCTAGGAACCTAGAAATCACTCTAAAACCTAGCATCCTCTTGAAAGCTGAGGTTTTTGGTGCTCCCTTGCCCTGTTGTGTCTCTCACGTATATCTCTATTCTTGCACAAGCTAAAGACTCCCTTTTTTATGCTAACTTCATCTTTTAAGGGCTTTCTGTCCTCGATGGCTCGCTTAGCGCCATTTTCGCGCTAAGCACAAGTTAGTGATTTTTGGCTTAGCGAGTCAAGCGCGTTGGGCGCCAGAAGAGACAAATGACTCGCTGGGCAAGCTGATGGCGCACTGAGCGCGTGCATACGTGGCAGATTCTCTTCCAGATTCTCCTCACCAGCTATTGTCTTGCTTAGCAGATATTGCTCGCTAAGCGCATATCCCTCGCTTAGTGAGACACCAGCTGTTGCAACCTTGTTATTCTTCATCTTTTCACCTGAGACTGAAGTTGAAAACACAGTAATTCACAATGAAGGGAATATCTACTACATAAAACTTAAACCAAACATAAAAATATGTACAAAACTGCAAAAAGAACTATAAATTGGGGAAAATTCAGATTACACAGTGGTGGGGATGTCTCCTCCACCTCTAGGAACCTAGAAATCACTCTAAAACCTAGAATCCTTTTGAAAGCTGATGTTTTTGGTGCTCCCTTGCCCTGTTGTGTCTCTCATGTATATCTCTATTCTTCCACTAGCTAAAGACTCCCTTTTTTACGCCAACGTCAACTTTTAAGGGATTTCTGTCCTCGAAGACTCGCTTAGCGCCATTTTCGCGCTAAGCGTGAGTTAGTGATTTTTGGCTTAGTGAGTCAGGCGCGCTGGGTGCTAGAAGAGACAAATGACTTGCTGAGCGAGTTGATGGCATGCTGAGCACGTGCATGCATGGCAGATTCTCTTCCAGTTTCTCCTCACCAGTTGTTGTCTCGCTTAATGGATGTTGCTCGCTAAGCACATATCCCTTGCTTAGCGAGACATCAGCTGTTGCAACCTTTTATTCTTCATCTTTTAACCTGAAACTGAAGTTGAAAACACATTAATTCGCAATGAAAGGAATGTCTACTGCATAAAAATTAAACTAAACATAAAAATATGTACAAACCTACAAAAAGAACTATAAATTGGGGAAAATACATAAATTTCATAATGCTTTTCAATACAAAAGTTAGTCATAAATGACGACTAACAACTCCCCCAAATTTATAGTTTTGCTTGTCCTTAAGCAAAGAAAGAATAGTTCACTTGTCCTTAAGTGATAAGCTCATAATGGTTATTCAAAATTGTGTTTGTTCCAAAGAATTCAATCACATGAACACAAGTGGCAAGCAATGCTTTCAACCAACAGCTTCTCATAGAGATATGCAGAATTTCAAAGATAGGAACATGGTTATTAACACACACAAGTGAAATAAGCTAGCAAGCAAGACAGATATCAAGGAAGATTCATCAAGCCAATTCCTCACGGTCACTGTTTCACTCAAGCACAAGTGTTTAGGCAATTTCTCAATCAACAACCATCATAAGTCCCAACTTTTGAATTTCATCTCATGATATACAATTACAAACACACAATTTGAATCTAAAGGACTTTCTAGGTTTGTAATGAGGCAGGGCTGCAAACAATTCATGGTTTTTCTAGGATGCAAAAGCTTAAGTTCAAGGAGAGCATTCATCCTTAGATCAACTCTTTTTCTTTTTATTCCAGCTTCAATCACTTGCCTTTTTCATTTAAGGCACTTAGCTTCTGTTAGTGCTTAGCTCTACTGAGTTTTAAAAGATTGGCTAAGATTTTGTTAAAACATAAGCACTTAGACAATGAAGGAAAGCTGGAGTTGCTGCACATGATGTCCAACGTTATGTCAAAGAATAAGATCGGGCTGCACAATGCACAAGGCAAGATGAAATGTCAAATGAAGAATTGAAGTTGCAGGATCCAAGATGTCGGATACAATGTCCAGGACATCCTGCCCGAAAATACTGGAAGTTGCTGTACAATGCACAAAGCTGCAGGATCCACGATGTCGGATACAATGTCCAGGACATCCTGCCCGAAAATACTGGAAGTTGCTGTACAATGCACAAAGCTGCAGGATCCACGATGTCGGATACGATGTCCTGACATCTGGCCCGAAAATACTAGACATATAAATCTGTTATATCTTTAACAGATTATTGTGCAGTTAGCAAGAGATAAGATGATCTATCTTTAGGAACGAATTAAAAGATAATTAAAGTTTGAATTTCAAACTAGAAGAGTTCGTTCAGGGATTAAAGATTAAAGATTAAAGATAAAAACTAAAAGATCAAACTTGATCTTTTAGATCTTTAAGTGCAGATTTTCAGGAAGAATGATAGATCTCATCCAGCACAAGGAGTTGCAGCCCAGAAACGCACACTGCTATATAAACATGAAGGCTGCACGAGTTCTGTACCAAGTCCGGGATTGAAGAGTTATTTTGTGAGTTTTGGGACTTGAGTCTTTTGTGAGCCACCTTGATGGTACCCTAACATCAAGTGTTGGACCTAAGTGTGTAGAGTTGATCTCTTGTGTGTAGAGTTGATCTCTAGTGTGTAGAGTTGATCTCTTTTGTTCAGAGTTGATCTCTGGTGTGTCTTTGATTTAATTGTAAACACGGGAGAGTGTTTGAGAGGGAGTGAGCGGGGTTTCTCATATCTAAGAGTGGCTCTTAGGTAGAGGTCGCACGGGTAGTGGTTAGGTGAGAAGGTTGTAAACAGTGGCTGTTAGACCTTGAACTAACACTATTTTAGTGGATTTCCTCCCTGGCTTGGTAGCCCCCAGATGTAGGTGAGGTTGCACCGAACTGGGTTAACAATTCTCTTGTGTCATTTACTTGTTTAATCTGTTCATACGAACACATATAATCTGCATGTTCTGAAGCGTGATGTCGTGACATCCGGTACGACATCTGTCCCCAGTATCAGAATTTCAATTGGTATCAGAGCGGGCACTCGAAATCACTGAGTGAGATCTAGGGAGATAAATTCTGATGAACATGGAGAAAGAAGGAGGACCAGTGAACAGACCACCAATTCTTGATGGAACCAACTATGAATACTGGAAAGCAAGAATGGTGGCCTTTCTCAAATCACTGGATAGCAGAACCTGGAAAGCTGTCATCAAAGGCTGGAAACATCCCAAGATGCTGGACACAGAAGGAAAGCCCACTGATGAATTGAAGCCAGAAGAAGACTGGACAAAAGAAGAAGACGAATTGGCACTTGGAAACTCCAAAGCTTTGAATGCTCTATTCAATGGAGTTGACAAGAATATCTTCAGACTGATCAACACATGCACAGTGGCCAAGGATGCATGGGAGATCCTGAAAACCTCTCATGAAGGAACCTCCAAAGTGAAGATGTCCAGATTGCAACTGTTGGCTACAAAATTCGAAAATCTGAAGATGAAGGAGGAAGAATGTATTCATGACTTCCACATGAACATTCTTGAAATTGCCAATGCCTGCACTGCCTTGGGAGAAAGGATGACAGACGAAAAGCTGGTGAGAAAGATCCTCAGATCCTTGCCTAAGAGATTTGACATGAAAGTCACTGCAATAGAGGAGGCCCAAGACATTTGCAACATGAGAGTAGATGAACTCATTGGTTCCCTTCAAACCTTTGAGCTAGGACTCTCGGATAGGGCTGAAAAGAAGAGCAAGAATCTGGCTTTCGTGTCCAATGATGAAGGAGAAGAAGATGAGTATGACCTGGATACTGATGAAGGTCTGACTAATGCAGTTGTGCTCCTTGGAAAACAGTTCAACAAAGTGCTGAACAGAATGGACAGGAGGCAGAAACCACATGTCCAGAACATCCCTTTCGACATCAGGAAAGGTAGTGAATACCAGAAAAGGTCAGATGAAAAGCCCAGTCACAGCAAAGGAATTCAATGCCGTGGGTGTGAAGGCTTTGGACACATCAAAGCTGAATGTCCCACTCATCTCAAGAAGCAGAGGAAAGGACTTTCTGTATGTCGGTCTGATGATACAGAGAGTGAACAAGAAAGTGATTCTGACAGAGATGTGAATGCACTCACTGGGAGATTTGAATCTGCTGAAGATTCAAGTGATACAGACAGTGAAATCACTTTTGATGAGCTTGCCACATCCTATAGAGAACTATGCATCAAAAGTGAGAAGATTCTTCAGCAAGAAGCACAACTGAAGAAGGTCATTGCAAATCTGGAGGCTGAAAAGGAGGCACATAAAGAGGAGATCTCTGAGCTTAAAGGAGAAGTCGGTTTTCTGAACTCTAAACTGGAAAACATGACCAAATCAATAAAGATGTTGAATAAAGGCTCAGATATGCTTGATGAGGTGCTACAGCTTGGGAAGAATGTTGGAGACCAGAGAGGACTTGGGCTTAATCATAAATCTGCTGGCAGAATAACCATGACAGAATTTGTTCCTGCCAAAAACAGCACTGGAGCCACGATGTCACAACATCGGTCTCGACATCATGGAACGCAGCAGAAAAAGAGCAAAAGAAAGAAGTGGAGGTGTCACTACTGTGGCAAGTATGGTCACATAAAGCCCTTTTGCTATCATCTACATGGCCATCCACATCATGGAACTCAAAGCAACAGCAGCAGAAAGAAGATGATGTGGGTTCCAAAACACAAGATTGTCAGTCTTGTTGTTCATACTTCACTTAGAGCATCAGCTAAGGAAGATTGGTACCTAGATAGCGGCTGTTCCAGACACATGACAGGAGTCAAAGAATTCCTGCTGAACATTGAGCCCTGCTCCACTAGTTATGTGACATTTGGAGATGGCTCTAAAGGAAAGATCATTGGAATGGGAAAGCTAGTTCATGATGGACTTCCTAGTCTGAACAAAGTACTGCTGGTGAAGGGACTGACTGCAAACCTGATCAGCATCAGTCAGTTGTGTGATGAAGGATTCAATGTAAACTTCACAAAGTCAGAATGCTTGGTGACAAATGAGAAGAGTGAAGTTCTAATGAAGGGCAGCAGATCAAAGGACAACTGTTACCTATGGACACCTCAAGAAACCAGCTACTCCTCCACATGTCTATCCTCCAAAGAAGATGAAGTCAGAATATGGCATCAAAGATTTGGACATCTGCACTTAAGAGGCATGAAGAAAATCATTGACAAAGGTGCTGTTAGAGGCATTCCCAATCTGAAAATAGAAGAAGGCAGAATCTGTGGTGAATGTCAGATTGGAAAGCAAGTCAAGATGTCCCACCAGAAGCTTCAACATCAGACCACTTCCAGGGTGCTGGAACTACTTCACATGGACTTGATGGGGCCTATGCAAGTTGAAAGCCTTGGAGGAAAGAGGTATGCCTATGTTGTTGTGGATGATTTCTCTAGATTTACCTGGGTCAACTTTATTAGAGAAAAATCAGACACCTTTGAAGTATTCAAGGAGTTGAGTCTAAGACTTCAAAGAGAAAAAGACTGTGTGATCAAGAGAATCAGGAGTGACCATGGCAGAGAGTTTGAAAACAGCAAGTTTACTGAATACTGCACATCTGAAGGCATCACTCATGAGTTCTCTGCAGCCATTACACCACAGCAAAATGGCATAGTTGAGAGGAAAAACAGGACTTTGCAAGAGGCTGCTAGGGTCATGCTTCATGCCAAAGAACTTCCCTATAATCTCTGGGCTGAAGCCATGAACACAGCATGCTACATCCACAACAGAGTCACACTTAGAAGAGGGACTCCAACCACACTGTATGAAATCTGGAAAGGGAGGAAGCCAACTGTCAAGCACTTCCACATCTTTGGAAGTCCATGTTACATTTTGGCAGATAGAGAGCAAAGGAGAAAGATGGATCCCAAGAGTGATGCAGGGATATTCCTGGGATACTCTACAAACAGCAGAGCATATAGAGTATTCAACTCCAGAACCAGAACTGTGATGGAATCCATCAATGTGGTTGTTGATGATCTAACTCCAGCAAGAAGGAAGGATGTCGAAGAAGATGTCAGAACATCGGGAGACAATGTAGCAGATACAACTAAAAGTGCAGAAAATACAGAAAACTCTGATTCTGCTACAGATGAACCAGACATCAACCAACCTGACAAGAGACCCTCCACTAGAATCAAGCTGTACCAGATGGATGTGAAGAGCGCGTTTCTGAATGGATACCTGAATGAAGAAGCCTATGTGGAGCAGCCAAAGGGATTTGTAGATCCAACTCATCCAGATCATGTATACAGGCTCAAGAAGGCTCTCTATGGATTGAAGCAAGCTCCAAGAGCTTGGTATGAAAGGCTAACAGAGTTCCTAACTCAGCAAGGGTATAGGAAGGGAGGAATTGACAAGACTCTCTTTGTCAAGCAAGATGCTGAAAACTTGATGATAGCACAGATATATGTTGATGACATTGTGTTTGGAGGGATGTCGAATGAGATGCTTCGACATTTTGTTCAACAGATGCAATCTGAATTTGAGATGAGTCTTGTTGGAGAGCTGACTTATTTTCTGGGACTTCAAGTGAAGCAGATGGAAGACTCCATATTCCTCTCACAAAGCAAGTATGCAAAGAACATTGTCAAGAAGTTTGGGATGGAGAATGCCAGCCATAAAAGAACACCTGCACCTACTCACTTGAAGCTGTCAAAGAATGAAGCTGGCACCAGTGTTGATCAAAGTCTGTACAGAAGCATGATTGGGAGCTTACTATATTTAACAGCTAGCAGACCTGACATCACCTATGCAGTAGGTGTTTGTGCAAGATATCAAGCCAATCCCAAGATAAGTCACTTGAATCAAGTAAAGAGAATTCTGAAACATGTAAATGGCACCAGTGACTATGGGATTATGTACTGTCATTGTTCAGATTCAGTGCTGGTTGGGTACTGTGATGCTGATTGGGCTGGAAGTGCAGATGACAGAAAAAGCACTTCTGGTGGATGCTTCTATCTGGGCAACAATCTTATTTCATGGTTCAGCAAGAAGCAGAACTGTGTGTCCCTATCTACTGCAGAAGCAGAGTATATTGCAGCAGGAAGCAGCTGTTCACAACTAATTTGGATGAAGCAGATGCTGAAGGAGTACAATGTCGAACAAGATGTCATGACATTGTACTGTGACAACATGAGTGCTATTAATATTTCTAAAAATCCTGTTCAACACAGCAGAACCAAGCACATTGACATTAGACATCACTATATCAGAGATCTTGTTGATGATGAAGTGATCACACTGAAGCATGTTGACACTGAGGAACAAATAGCAGATATTTTCACAAAGGCTTTGGATGCAAATCAGTTTGAAAAACTGAGGGGCAAGCTGGGCATTTGTCTGCTAGAAGACTTATAGCAATTACTTCTATTTGAATGTGCTCAAACGTTAATAGCACATTCATTACTGGGCCAAAACAGATTTGACCGTTGCTTCACACGTCTCTCTACATTCCTCATTCAAATTTATATTTTCGTGGCATTCGTGTTTTCATCAGCATTTCCCAATAGCTCTCGGAATTTCACGAAACCACTTCAAAAGTTCTGCTTCTCCATGGCTACCTCACCAAAAGATACTGCAGCTCCTGGTTCACCATCTGTACCATCATCTCCGCACCAGGAACAACCTGAATTCCATATCCAACCCATACAAATAATTCCTGGTCAAGCCTCTGCTCCTGAGAAACTGGCTCCCAGAAGACAACAGGGAGTGAAGATTTCTGAAAACCCTAGCCTTGCAACAAGTCCTAGGGAAGTAGACCCGGAGATGGATAAGAAGATCCGCAGTATTGTGAGTAGCATTCTGAAAGATGCTTCTGTGCCTGATGTTGATAAAGATGTTCCAACATCTTCCGCTCCAAATGCTGAAGCCCTCCCTTCACCCAGTGAAGAGGAATCAACAGAAGAAGAGGATCAAGCCTCAGAGGAGACCCCTGCACCACGGGCACCAGAACCTGCTCCAGGTGACCTCATTGACCTTGAAGAAGTAGAATCTGATGAGGAACCCATTGCCAACAGGTTGGCACCTGGCATTGCAGAAAGGTTACAAAGCCGAAAGGGAAAAACCCCCATCAAGAGGTCTGGACGAATCAAAACTATGGCCCAGAAGAAGAGCACACCAATCACTCCTACCACATTCAGAAGGAGCAAGGTTGCAATCCCCTCCAAGAAGAGGAAAGAAATTTCCTCATCCGATTCTGATGATGATGTCGAACTAGATGTCTCGACATCAAAGAGGGCCAAGAAATCTGGGAGAAAGGTGCCTGGAAATGTTCCTGATGCACCATTGGACAACATCTCTTTCCACTCCATTGGCAATGTTGAAAAGTGGAAATATGTGTATCAACGCAGACTTGCGGTTGAAAGAGAACTGGGAAGAGATGCCTTGGATTGCAAGGAGACCATGGACCTCATTAAGGCTGCTGGACTACTGAAGACAGTCACCAAATTGGGAGACTGTTATGAAGGCCTAGTCAGGGAATTCATTGTCAACATTCCCTCTGACATAACAAACAGAAAGAGTGATGAGTATCAAAAAGTATTTGTCAGAGGAAAGTGTGTTAGATTCTCCCCTGCTGTGATCAACAAATATCTGGGCAGACCTACTGATGGAGTGATGGATATTGACGTTTCTGAGCATCAGATTGCCAAGGAAATCACTGCCAAACAAGTCCAGCATTGGCCAAAGAAAGGGAAGCTTTCAGCAGGGAAGCTAAGTGTGAAGTATGCAATTCTACACAGGATTGGTGCTGCAAACTGGGTACCCACCAATCATACTTCCACTGTTGCCACAGGTTTGGGTAAATTTCTGTATGCTGTTGGAACCAAGTCCAAATTTAATTTTGGAAACTATATTTTTGATCAAACTGTTAAGCATTCAGAATCTTTTGCTGTCAAATTACCCATTGCCTTCCCAACTGTATTGTGTGGCATTATGTTGAGTCAACATCCAAATATTTTAAACAACATTGACTCTGTGATGAAGAGAGAATCTCCTCTATCCCTGCATTACAAACTGTTTGAGGGGACACATGTCCCAGACATTGTCTCGACATCAGGGAAAGCTGCTGCTTCAGGTGCTGTGTCCAAGGATGCCTTGATTGCTGAACTCAAGGACACATGCAAGGTGCTGGAAGCAACCATCAAAGCCACCACAGAGAAGAAAATGGAGCTGGAACGGCTGATCAAAAGGCTCTCAGAAAGTGGCATTGATGATGAAGAAGCAGCTGAAGAAGAGGAAGAAGCAGCTGAAGAAGAGGAAGAAGCAGCTGAGGAAGAAGAAGAAGCTGCTGAGGAAGAAGAAGAAGCAGCAGAGGATACAGAATCAGATGATGATGATTCTGAGGCCACCCCATGATCATCAGACCTTTATTCTTACTAGCTATAGGGGCATGTCCCTTTGAACAATTGATTACTATTGGTCTGTAATATTTGCACCTTAAGTTCATGCATTCTACTTTTGTCAAATTCTGTCTAAAAAGGGGGAGTAATAGTATTATGCTTGCTATTATGCATGATTTTGAGTAGTAGGATACTATGTATGATGTATGGCAGTAGGATACGATGTATGCATGATCTTGAGGGGGAGTTGTATGTATATGATTTTGAGGGGGAGACTGCTGCTGCTGATGATGACTGATGTAAGCTACTAGCTGATAGAAGATGCTGCAGTAAGAGCATGAAGACAGGGGGAGCAGAATGGTGATGTCACATGAGATGTCTTGACATCCTGAAAAGACTAGTAGCTGATAGAAGATGCTGCAGTGAAAGAGCATTGAGACAGGGGGAGCAGAAAGCTGATGTCACATGAGATGTCTTGACATCCTGGAGAAGACTTGTAGATTTGCAACTTGAAGAATTTCCGCTATGCTTGATTACTCTGATAATGAAAGTTGCTGATCCCACTTGCATAACTGCTCGTACCTGCTCAGGAAGTGTCTAAGTATGTTTTAGACAAAATTTGCCAAAGGGGGAGATTGTTAGTGCTTAGCTCTACTGAGTTTTAAAAGATTGGCTAAGATTTTGTTAAAACATAAGCACTTAGACAATGAAGGAAAGCTGGAGTTGCTGCACATGATGTCCAACGTTATGTCAAAGAATAAGATCGGGCTGCACAATGCACAAGGCAAGATGAAATGTCAAATGAAGAATTGAAGTTGCAGGATCCAAGATGTCGGATACAATGTCCAGGACATCCTGCCCGAAAATACTGGAAGTTGCTGTACAATGCACAAAGCTGCAGGATCCACGATGTCGGATACAATGTCCAGGACATCCTGCCCGAAAATACTGGAAGTTGCTGTACAATGCACAAAGCTGCAGGATCCACGATGTCGGATACGATGTCCTGACATCTGGCCCGAAAATACTGGACATATAAATCTGTTATATCTTTAACAGATTATTGTGCAGTTAGCAAGAGATAAGATGATCTATCTTTAGGAACGAATTAAAAGATAATTAAAGTTCGAATTTCAAACTAGAAGAGTTCGTTCAGGGATTAAAGATTAAATATTAAAGATAAAAACTAAAAGATCAAACTTGATCTTTTAGATCTTTAAGTGCAGATTTTCAGGAAGAATGATAGATCTCATCCAGCACAAGGAGTTGCAGCCCAGAAACGCACACTGCTATATAAACATGAAGGCTGCACGAGTTCTGTACCAAGTCCGGGATTGAAGAGTTATTTTGTGATTTTTGGGACTTGAGTCTTTTGTGAGCCACCTTGATGGTACCCTAACATCAAGTGTTGGACCTAAGTGTGTAGAGTTGATCTCTTGTGTGTAGAGTTGATCTCTAGTGTGTAGAGTTGATCTCTTTTGTTCAGAGTTGATCTCTGGTGTGTCTTTGATTTAATTGTAAACACGGGAGAGTGTTTGAGAGGGAGTGAGCGGGGTTTCTCATATCTAAGAGTGGCTCTTAGGTAGAGGTCGCACGGGTAGTGGTTAGGTGAGAAGGTTGTAAACAGTGGCTGTTAGACCTTGAACTAACACTATTTTAGTGGATTTCCTCCCTGGCTTGGTAGCCCCCAGATGTAGGTGAGGTTGCACCGAACTGGGTTAACAATTCTCTTGTGTCATTTACTTGTTTAATCTGTTCATACGGACACATATAATCTGCATGTTCTGAAGCGTGATGTCGTGACATCCGGTACGACATCTGTCCCCAGTATCAGAATTTCAGCTTCAAATAACATCCCACACAACATTTATTCTTGAAATTTCTTCTTTTTTTTTTATTTTAGCAGCTTTTATTTACTACTTCTTGACAAATTTTTGTGTAGTTGTTATTTGTCTTACCACTCTTGTCACCACCCAATAATCTCCCCCAAATTTGGGACAAATTTGCTTTGAACCATAATTCTCTCCTACAACCTAAGAAAAGGTAGATGGAGATTATGACTTTACAGGCTCAAGGTTCAGCTCAATCAATTAAAAACAAGCTCAACATGGGTGCAAGGGATTTATCATTCATGAACAGGGTAAGCTTTTAGGCTAAGTGGCTATTTCAATCAATCATGGCCTTCATCATTTCCAAAATTCATGCATTCAGGCATAAGCCATGGTGGAGGATCAGCATCATCGACACTACATGGAGGTGCCAGAGGGTGTAGGAGTTGGAGCTGATGGTGGTGGAGTAGAGGGAGCTGGTGGTGTAGAAATAGAAGCAGAGGGAGCAGAAGAAGATGGGCCCTCAGATCCTCTAGCCTAAGCCTTACGGGTCCCTGGAAATGCGATCAAAGGATCATCCAGGTTCCAGCAATTCTTCTTAATATATGCCAAATTAATGGCAGGGCTGAGAGACTCGAAGATGAGGGAATCTGAGACAACTCCTCAGGCGACGCACAAGGCGGTGATGAGAGATGGGAAGCTAAGCTAAGGGGAGTTGGACTGGGCCATCTGTGAGATCTGGCCTGATATGAGTGAGCCCAAGTCCATGTCCATCTTCATGACTAGCCTATAGACTAACCTCGCCCTACCCATGTATATAATAGGATGATAACACACTCCATGTCTGGGCTAGTGTAGTGAAATTCTTCCTCGGGAGCTTCCAGGGTGCCCCTTTAGCATTCAAAACAAATTCGTGCCCTGGAATGCAGAGCTTGGAAGCAAGCTCCTAAGGATCTATGCGCATCCGGTAGAAGATGGTATAGGAAGTGTACTGCTCCCTTAGCTGAATAACTGGTGGCATCTCCAGGAAGGCATTCAGAGAAGCGGCATTGAACTTGATTAGCTTCCCCCGCACTCTGACTTGGTTAGGGGGGATTTGTCTTCGAGATCATACAAGTTCGCATAAAACTCCTTGACCAGGGCTACATCTATGTGCCTATCCATTTTCCTGGTCAAGGATTTATGCCAGCATCGCCTCTCGAGCTCCCGACGGAACTCGTCGTATTCAGTAACGTAGAGAACAACGTTCCTCTCCGAAAGAATGTTCCGAGAGTGAACGTTCAAGGAATACCTCTCCCAAGCAGCCTCAGAATTAAATCTGGTAGTATCATAAGGCTCCTAGGGCCGAGAGGCAGTAGATTTCCTCTTCATGGAGGCCATCTTCATCAAAAAGAATCACAGGAAGCAAGTTAGATAGGTTTTATTTCAAACTAAAATCAAAAAAATAAAACAGAAAAACAGTCAGGGCGCTTAGCGAGACTGACTCGCTTAGCGTGCCTTATGAAAATAACAGCTCCCGCTTAGCGCGCGAGGCGCGCTTAGTGCGACAACATAAAAACAAAGATTTGGCTAAGCGAGACCTACTCGCTTAGCTGAAACAGCACAATGGCTAAGCGAGCATGGCTTGCTAAGCCTTATTCTTTGACAGAGAGCTAATTGCGTGATATTGACTTGCTTAGCGCGACATACTAAACAGGCTTAGCGCCAGCAGGCGCTTAGCCCAAACTAACCACTGGAACTTAATTGGCTTAGCGAGCAGGCTCACTAAGCCGAAATCCAAAACAGAGAAGAAAATGTGCTCAGCGAGACTGACTCGCTCAGCGCATGAACAAAAAATTAGAAAACTAAATTGCTTTGGGCTTAGCGAGACTGACTCGCTTAGCCCATGCTTATTCACTAAAAGAGGCTAGGTGGCTTAGCAAGGCTAACTCGCTTAGCCACCAATATCCTCTTGGACTCTGACCCAAGCAACACAACTCGCTAAGCGCAACACACTGGCTTAGCGAGTTCATATGAACACTTAAACAAAACTAGAAATTTAAACACTCTCTAAGCCGAAGTGCAGTGGCTTAGTGAGTTCATCCAGAACTCATATATTCAAACAAAAATGATGAACACGCTTAGTGGGACAGGGCCGGCTTAGCAAGTTCATCCAAAAACCCATAAATTCAACAAAAATTGATGAACTCCCTGATGTGCCATTATTTTCTCCTATTTCTTAACCCTTTTTGCACCATTTTAATTACTGATTAGTCTTAATTATCAAATTAATTATGCAGTTTTATCATTTGGGCTTACTGGATTAATTTTGTGTTTTTAATTTAATTCCAGGAGAATTATAAGCAATTGGGCTTGAATCCAAAATTGGGTTTGGACTTGAAGAAAGTAGACTATTTTATTCTACCAAATTTTATCTTATCTAGATATTATTTAGATTTGATCTCATCTAGATATTATTTCATCTAGATCTTATCTTATCTTATCTTATCTAGATTTTATTTTATTTATGGGTTTGGATTTAAAACAGATTTGTAAGCTTTGGGGTTGAAAACTATATAACAGCACCAAGGTTCTAGTTTAGGCTTTTTTCTCTTTTCTCTCTCCTCTCTCTCTTTTTCGTTTTCATTTTAGAGTGCTACTCTCTTTTTCGTTTTAGTCACTTTTCGTTTTAGCAATAAAATTTCGTTCTTGCTTCAATCTATAATTTTGTTCTCTATTGATTAATGGAAGGCTAAGTCTCTAGCATTGTTTTCTCTTGAGGATCAAGCACAATTCTCTTTGAGGTTCTATTATTACTATTAAATTCTGATCAATTTTTCCTCTTCACCAATTACTCTGTATTTGTTACTATTTATTCATGCATGCTTAGTGCTTGATTAATTGTCTCTGCGCTTAATTTACGTTCATGCTTAATGATCTTTTATGATTAATTGGTGTATGTGTTGCTTAATCACATAATGAATGCCTTATGTTAAATTTCGCTTAGTAATTTAATTTAAGGTTGGATTTAGTGGTTGAACTTATAAAGGATAAACTCTCGTAACCTAGGATAAGAGACTTGCTTGTGAATCAAGGGGAAGCAACGTGTTTTAATTCTGATATTTTCTAATTCACATTTATTCACTATTTAATTTACAAAAGCAAACAAGCCCCCCTCCCCCCCCCCCCCCAATTCGTTACTATTTTCCTACTATCTATTATGAACGTTTAGTTGACCATTGATCGTTGGGAGACGACCTAGGATCACTTCCTAGATACTGCATTTTTAATGTTTATTTGATTTGGGTATGGCCTCGATCACTTGCTTAGCGCATAGGCACGCTTAGCGAGCACATAGAAAATTCCAGAAAAATTGGGGCTTTTCAGCCCCCTACCACAGGCCCCTATTAGGCCTCAAAACCTAATCAAACTAAGGCAAAATCATATAAATTATGTGCAAAAATAAACCCCTAACAGCATGCTATCTAACAACTAACAAAATAGCACCAACATCAACATAAAATTGAAACTTTAGAAACAACTAAAATGGCTTTTATCCTAATGTTCAAAACGAAAATTAAAAAGCAAAGTAAGGAGTACTTACTTGGATTGCTAGAAATATTAAGCAAAGAAGGAAGCAAAAGAAGCAAGAGTGCAAGATGAGTATAATGCAGATGAAGGAATGCCAATGATAGGGAAGTTATAATTTGCAAAAAAGAAACTACCTAAGGCAGTAGTGTTTATTTTTGGCAGTTTCGATTGCCCCGCTTAGCGCAAGTAACTCGCTAAGTGAGCACTCAACGACCTTTGAGTTTTCAAAATTCAAATCCACGCACTTAGTGGGTAGACTTGCTCAGCCCAATTCAAAAATTAGAAAACCCGAGAAGGATTTGGGCTTAGCACAAAGGGTACGCGCTTAGCAAGTTCTGCAGCTCTGATTGGTCTGCAACTCTCGCTAAGTAAGTTATGGGCTGACTTGGCGAATTAAATGCTTCCTGATGCAGTAGTGGGGCTCGCTTAGCGAGATGGTCTCGCTTAGCAAAATTCCAAACTCGAGAGAGTTTTGGGCTTAGTGGGCTGACCTGTTGGGCCCAATTCACATGAAGGTCCAAACAAAGAGCAAATTGCGCTTAGCACGCTAGGGCACTTAATGAGATGTAGCTATGCGCTTAACAAGATGACTCGCTTAGCCCAATTCTAAAAGATGAAATTCTAGAGAAGTTTTTGGGCTTAGCGCATAAGGCGCGCTTAGCGAGGCCCTTTCATCCAATGAGTAGGGGTTGATGCGCTTAGCACGAGTAGCGACTCGCTCAGCGCGTGCATAATGATTCGCTTAGCGCACATGGTGTGTTGAGCGAGTGTGAAAAATTTTCTATGCTATTTTTCCATCCATAGCTTCAGAAAAGCTTAATCAACCCATATCAAAATGCAAAACATGCTGATCATTTACTCATACAATCACAAATAAGTTAATCCTAGCTAGATGCAATGAACATGAAATTAAAAAGGGTTGGGTTGCCTCCCAGTAAGCGCTCGTTTAACGTCATTAGCTTGATGCGTCTTACTTCATGGATCTGGATCAAATTTGGTTCCAACCTTCAGAACCATCTCCTTTCATCCTTCATTTACCTTTGAACAAACATTTTGGTCAAGCAAATTCTTTTCTTCATCAAAGAAATCAAAGCTGATCTTCTGATCAGCTATGCCCATTTCCAACGTTTTCTTTCCCATATCCACCATGCAACTAGCAGTTAACATGAAGGGACGACCCAAAATCAAGGGGATTTCAGTGTCCTCTTCAATATCCATTACTACAAAATCAGCGGGGAAAGTAAAATGTTTCACTCTAACCAGAACATCTTCAATTACACCATAAGGTCTAGTAATGGAACGATATGCTAATTGTAGTGTCATCCTTGTTGGCATAATCTCCAACTCTCTAAGTCTCATGCACATGGAAAGTGGCATCAAGTTTATACTGGCCCCCAAATCAATGAGAGCTTTTCCAACAGACACAGAACCAATAGAGCAGGGAATTGTGACACTCCCAGGATATTTGTGCTTCAGTGGAAGGATTCTTTGAATCACTGCACTATAATTTCCTTCCACAACAATATTATCACTGTGAATGTACTTTCTCTTCTTGGTTAACAGATCTTTCAAAAAAATTTAATAGAGTGGCATCTGCTGCAGGGC
The DNA here is from genome assembly GCF_000004515.6 of Glycine max. Lineage (NCBI taxonomy): Eukaryota > Viridiplantae > Streptophyta > Magnoliopsida > Fabales > Fabaceae > Glycine > Glycine max. The sequence continues at coordinate 24,573,852 of NC_038251.2, read as the reverse complement.
TTCTCCAAAAGGAATTGTTATCTCCAATTTCTTGAAGATGTCAAGGAATCGAGCTAGTTTTCGCTCCTTGTCTTTCTTTGATGGTACAAAAGGACATGGCACCTCTTTCCCTATACATGGAATATCCTCTTTCTTTTTTTCTTGTGCAAGCTCACCTTTGTCTTCCATACTCTCTCTTTTTCACTCTTTTTCTCATTTTTTTTCTTTTTCTTTTTCTTTTTCTTTCTCTTCATTTATTTCTTTCTTATTCTCAATTATTTTGTTCTCCCTCATCTGGTTTCCTTCTTTTTCCTTCTCTTCTTCTCCTTCTTTTACTACTAGCTCTTGCTTGTCATCAACTGTCCTGTCCTCATCCTCAACAATGGTTGCCTTCCTGCCTCTAGTGATAACAACTTTGCATTCTTCTTTTGGATTCTTCTCAGTGTTCGCTCCAAAAGTGCTAGAAGAATTTTCTGCTAATTGTTTTGCCAACTGTCCCACTTGGATTTCAAGGTTTTTGATGGCAGACTCTATTCTCTTGTGGTTTGACATTGTGACCTGCATAAATTGAGCCGGTGTCTCCTCCAGCTTGGTGGTTCTATCATAGAGGCTAGGCCCTTGTTGCTGAGGCCTATTAGATGGTCCACCCTGGTCCTTGTTGAATTGATTCCCTAGATGGGACCTCCACTGCCCTTGTTGCTGGTTATAATTTGAACCTTACTTAAAGCCTGAATATCCACCTGCATGAAAATTTGGTTTGGGCTGATTTCCCCCCATGTAATTCATCTCTTGTGTTGTGTCATCTAGGGGAATACAGTGTCCTAACTCGTGGGCTCCTCCGCATATCCTGTAACCTCCAACCTGCAAAATAGCTGAATGTGAAGGTTGATTAACCTGCAATTAATTAGGCAACTTACTCAATGTTTCAGTCAATGTCTCAAACTGCTTGGACAACAACTTGTTTTGTGCCAAAAGTGCATCATGAGGGGAAAGCTCCAACAGACTTCACTTTGTGGGAATGTGAGTTCAATCACACAGTATGGCATGGTCACTTGCAGCCATATTTTCAATTAGTTCCATGGCCTCTTCTGGGGTCTTCAATTTGATTTTGCCCCTAGCAGAAGCATCCAACAGTTGCTTGGACTGCGGCCTTAACCCGTCAATAAAAATGTTTAGCTTAATTGGTTCTGAAAATCCGTGAGTCGGTGTCTTCCGCAGCAAGCTATGAAATCTTTCTAATGCTTCACTTAAAGACTCATCCGGAAATTGGTGGAAGGAAGAGATGGATGCCTTTCCTTCTACTGTCTTGGACTCGGGGAAATATTTCTTCAAAAAACTTTCAGCCACTTCATCCCAAGTCTTAAGACTGTTACCTTTAAACGAATGTAGCCATCTTTTTGCTTCTCCAGACAGTGAGAATAAGAACAAACTCAGTCGCATAGCATCTTCCACACACCTGCAATCTTGACTGTATTGCAAATTTCAATGTAAGTGGCCAGGTGTGCATACGGGTCTTCATTCGGCAGGCCATGAAATAAATTTCAATGTAAGTGGCCAGGTGTGGATAAGAAATATTATGCGCTTGAACCTTTGGCCGACTAGTGAAGAATTGCGGCACAGTAGAACTAGAGTAGTCTTCAAGGGTAACTCTCCTTGTCTGTGGAAAGATAGAAGACGACTCAAATGATTGAGGTTCCTCAAGAATTGGTGGTGTTGTCTTGTCCTGTAGTATTTTTCTTCTTCTCTCTGTGTTGTTCCTTCTACAAGTGGCTTCAATTTCCAAATCCATTGGAACTAAATCACCTGCAGAAGATTTACCTCGCATACAAAGCACTAGTAAGAGCAGTGTTTAACCAATCCAAGAGAAAAGTAATTTCTGAACTAACTATTCACAGAAAATACTTGTTCGCCTCTTTTACAAATGCGAAATCTATCAGCAAGTGTATTGAGTCACAAGTAATATAAAATGGTAAGAACCGAGTATCGAATCACAGGAAGTTTGTTTCATTCAGAAAAGCATTCGTTCAATAAGTAGGCATTTGTATAAAATAATGAAATAAAAATAAACACAAGGATATGGTTGCAATTCAAAAGATAACTACAAAATTAACTATGTAAATGCGATAAATAAACAGATGATTAAAATGTTGGGTCCTTCTATTGAGTAACTTGATGCAATTAAAGGTTTTTCTCTATTTAAGGTTGTTTCTGTGTTTTATGCTGAGGGTAATTCTACCAAACACTGATTCCTCACGTGAATAGACTAATTATATTTAAACCTCGTTCTAAGATGTCTCGTCGAACTTAGCCTAAATAAATTGCATTACGATTAAAGCATATTAAAAACTAAATCCCTGCACTTCGTGTCCAGACATACAGTTATCTAGCCCTGCTCTATCCAGTTCTAAGGATTCAAAACATTTTCCAATGTTAAAAATCCTAACTTTACACACAAATGGGTGATCAGTCCACTAGAAAGCAATAATTAAATGCAGATATAAGCAATGAACACATCAAAACAACATTAAATAGATAGTAAAGAGTTTTTACATCAAGGCTTAGCAGAAATTCCCAACAAAAGCTTTAGCCTTCCATGGCAAGTTATCACCTTTTAGCTACAATAGGGGTTTTTTGAAGCAAAATTCAGATTACACAGTGATGGGGATGTCTCTTCCACCTCTAGGAACCTAGAAATCACTCTAAAACCTAGAATCCTCTTGAAAGCTGAGGTTTTTGGTGCTCCCTTGCCCTGTTGTGTCTCTCATGTATATCTTTATTCTTCCACAAGCTAAAGACTCCCTTTTTTACGCCAACTTCATCTTTTAAGGGCTTTCTGTCCTTGAAGGCTCGCTTAGAGCCATTTTCGCGCTAAGCACAAGTTAGTGATTTTTGGCTTAGCGAGTCAGGCGCGCTGGGCACCAGAAGAGACAAATGACTCGCTGGGCAAACGGATGGCGCGCTGAGCGTGTGCATACATGGCAGATTCTCTTCCAGATTCTCCTCACCAGCTATTGTCTTGCTTAGCGGATGTTGCTCGCTAAGCGCATATCCCTCGCTTAGCGAGACAACAGTTGTTGCAACCTTGTTATTCTTCATCTTTTCACCTAAGACTGAAGTTGAAAACACAGTAATTCACAATGAAGGGAATATCTACTGCATAAAACTTAAACTAAACATAAAAATATGTACAAACCTACAAAAAGAACTATAAATTGGGGAAAAGACAAATTTCATAATGCTTTTCAATACAAAAGTTAGTCGTAAATGATATAAAATTTCATAATGCTTTTCATGGTTGTTAATTCTTGATAGGAGTTTAGGTCTTGGTACTTTTAGTTTAAACTAGAATACGTATATGCAAAGATTGATATAAAAATGCTCCCAGTTTATGTTTTTTTTGTTCCTTTGTTGTTGTTAGTCCAATAAAGAAAAGAGGACTTGTGGTGTTGTAATTGATGTGGAGCAAATTTGCCACTGTTGTCATGCTGTCATGGACCCTTTTTCCTTTTCTTTGTTTTTGGATATGTTATCATATAGCTTTTGCTCATAAATTGCCATTCATTTATTGCATATCATGAATTGAATATATTCTCATGCCAAAGCATTTTTTAAAGCATGAGTATATTCATTGTGTCTTGGATTGTGTATGCACTGTGTCTTATTTATTTTTAAGCAGTTCGAGCTTTTCAGCCAAAGGGTAATTTTAGATTAGAGACTATACAATGTTGGATTAATAGTTGCTAACTGATTAAAGATTGAAAATGGGTCTATTATGGACATGGTTATATGCAAGCTGAGTATGAAGAGTGCTTCCTCATGTAAAAAGAATAGTATACTTCATGCATCTCTATTACTTTGTTTACATGTGTAGAATAGATTTTTGATACAATTGTATACTAAGCTTATTGAGATGTTATTTATTTATGCTTTACCATTTAATAATAGTGACTTTTATATTGTAAATAGACTTTAGACACGATGAATGAAGATAAAAAGAATTGGAATGAAAAGGCTAAGACAATGATGGAGATTAACAGAAAAACAAAGGAAATGTTCAACACAATTCATATTAAAGATCAGGTTAGGAATTTCAAGACTATTCTCAAATAAACATGACATAATATAACACATTAGTATTGCTTATATTATTTTTCTTTAAATGTATTCTTATGGTGAAGTGAGTAGGACTTTTGCTGTAAGATAGAAGGATCAACTAGAGCATACTTGGCATTTGCTAGACAGTAATGACAACATGCACTCTATTACATACAACCAAGTCCTGGTGAATCCAACTATACTGGCTGGATAGACAGAACTCAGAGATTTCTATAGACTCATAGGAAATCATTATGTGATCATGACCCATTTTGGACAAAGTGTTTTCTTCCTATCACTTTTAAAGTCCTGCTAAATAAGTACAAAGTGGCTTGCAGCAATTTGGTGAGTAACTCAACAGTATATATAATCAGTACAAAAGCACCTTTGTCTGTCAAATTTTAAGATCATATACATATCTAAGATGAACTTAATGGTAACTTCAGGATGTGTCAGTACCATGTACTCATTCATGAAACATGTAAGATTCACTCATTCGAATTTGGAAGGGATTACAAACTGCAACATTGTTTATAATCATTGGAGAAAGTCTACAAAAATTGGCTATGGACGGAGGACTTTTGCACAATCACAGAATTTTGAAGCTGGAACTCAAATTATATTTGAGTTTCTAGATGCAATATCTAACTTTGTTTTATTTTGGATTTGTTTGTTATTTAAGTACAATATACTATACATCTGTAAATTTTTGTTTATAACTCCTAGTGATATATTTTGTGGGAAATGATGCTTGGAATGTTTTTGCTAGAAATCTTTTTGTCAACTTATCATTTTGTGGATAGACAATCTATTATATAAAATATATTGAATATAATATTCTAATTTATTATATTTAGTTTTCATTTACTTCTTTTCAAGGATGACTTATGTTTAATTTTTAGAGTTCTTACAACTTTGAATGATAAGTTATGCTATGTATAATTACAGTTGGTAATTAAAAAATAGACAGAATATTAAAAAAAATTTCAAAACACAACATCGATTTTTAGAAAAACTGATGTTGTGGTTTACTAACAACATCAATTATTTTAAAACCAATGTTGGTGAACAGAAAACAACATTGGTTTTTCAGAAAAATGATGTTGTGTAGTTTAATTTAACATTAGTTTTCAAAAACTGATGTTTACGTTGATACTTTTAACATCGGTAATTTCAACATTGATTAATAACCGATGTTGAAAGTCCTTAATAACCAATGTTAAAAGCCTATTTTCTAGTAGTGAATCAAAATGACAGAAGTTACTAAGTTCAGAGAACAAAATGACAGAAGTTGCTAAGTTCAGAGACCAAATCAAATAGTCACTTTTTTGACACATGGTAACCACATAGATGGCTCATGGCAACCACGTGTATGACATGTGGCAACCGTCAACTGTCACATCGTCACCGAAAGTGCCATGTAAGCATGATCATTTGAGTTAATAGAGAAAATTAATGGTATGATTAGTTTGTCACACTTTTTATAAATTTGGGGACAAAATTTTAATGTTTTATATTTGAGGGACCTAACTGTCTACGCCTAACAAATTCAAAGACAAAAATATGTATTTATTCAAATTTATTTTCATTGAATTTTAGACGGCTTCTAGCGTGAGCTAGTTTAGCAAGTGATTCATGTGGATTAGTAAGAAAAACTACTATTGGGGATACATTTTTATTTAATAGTTGAGAAATGACAATCCCTTAAAAATATTTATATGCATGTATATGATATTACAATAGCAGAATAAGATCAACTTTTGGCTCGATGCTCTATCTTTCATGATGGCCTCCGTGTCATTGTCGACAACATGGAGATCATCTCCATCTTATCTGCCATTCATCCAATTCATCCATTACACAAAAATAAAACATTGTTTAATTTTATGGATGGTTAATGATTCATATGCTATTTTTTAAAATCCAATGAATCCTTTAATCAATACTTAATGGTTCAAAATTAATCGAACTTAATAATAAAAGAATTTGTGGGCAATTTTCAACCAATTTCAACCATGATTTTTTGGGTCATCATCGATCGAGACTTTTCTTTTGACAAACATCAGCCCGAGTTTTTTGGCTGATGTTGGTCGGTAATTTTTTTTTACTAACGTTGGCTAGAATTTTTTTTACCGACATCGGTTGATGATGTTTTTTAGCCGACGACGGTCGAAGCTACTTTTCAGACGATGTCGGTTAAGATTTTTTTCGGTCGACTTTGGTCGAGGTTATTTGTTAGCCAATGATATAAAAGTTTTCTCGGCCAACGTCAATCAATGTTATTTTTCGGACAATGTTGACCCTTCATTTAAAAAAAATAAAGATACATCGGACGATTATTAATTAAATGTCCCACAGAATCATATATTTTCTGGTTCCCCCTGGAATTTGCTTGAATTGTATTCCCTTGTCTCTTTCTAAATTCTAGTTAATGAGGACTGATTTTCATCCCATTCAACAGATAAAAAAACATATTTATAAAATAAAATTAATCATATTTATACATATGATTAATCACGTTTTTGGGTAGACACTGGGGGTATAAAATTCAGATGTAAATTAATAATTACTCGAAGTTAATTACCACTGATGGGTTAAATCTCAAGCGAATAAATTTCATGTTTGTTTCGTGCATGCAATATTGTAGTAACAAATGAGATGTTCGAAGATGAGAAAATAATCTATGTCAATACAATTGACAGTATTAAGAAACCAGATCAACCAATATAGTAGTATTTCAATAGATTCAAAACGCACAATGCTTAGTTTATAATCAATTAATTCAAAGGATAAAATTTGATAGAAGAGTTTAGAGTAACTTGGGTTGAAGCAGCAGTTAGTCCTTATAGAGAAAATACCTTATCAACCCAAATTATTTTTTCAATACCATGCAGAAGTATTTTCAAGAAAGACATACGGGCTTTTCTCCCTTTTTAAGGATAGGCAAAACTCGATACGTGCTTATACTGCTTTTGTGTGCTGAGAAAGAGAGATGAGCTTTTCGGCAAATTTACTGTATAGGGTTTTTTTTAAAAACAATTTACGTAACTGGGTCTGTTTCGAAACTAATTGCAATGGGGGTCTAATTTTTACGTTGATTCCGCCATTCTTACTGGCGGCAAGCATGTATCGCCACTGCCAAAAGCGGAACGAGGGTTGGTATCGCCATTCGCATTGGCGGAACAAGGTCACTCACGTGCCATTCGTATGTCGCCATTCGTGTTGGCGGAACAGGGCTGGTATCGCCATTTGTATTGGCGGAACAAGCTGAGATCACGTCCATGCATATGTCGCCATTCGTGTTGGCGGAACAGGGACCAAAGTTGTCCCGCCATTGGCAGCTGCGGAACGCGTTGGTAACAGCGTTTCAGTCTGAAAAAAAAAAGGTATAGGCTTGCAGTGTTTCAGTGTGAAAAAAAAAAGATGTTTGCAGGGGTTGCAGTGTATAGTCTGAAAAAGATAGGCTTAGGGTTTGCAGAATACGTTGCATGTGAACGTTAAAAATTTGAACGTTGGTAGGTAAGTTTTCAGCTATAAAAAAAATGCTTCAACCTTATTTACGCTTGCATTGAGTGTGAGCTTGTGCTTTCGTGTGTGCTTCTTCTTGCTTTGTTGTGTGCTTCTTGCTTTGTGCTCCTTGGTTCAAATTTGGTGTCTGCTTCCTTTCCTTCAAGTGTGTGCCCACCCTTACTTGGTAAGTGTTTTTGAAAGTAAATAAAATTTACATATTCTGTTAATAAGTATGTAAATAGTAGGTTAGTTAGTGTTAATAAAAATTGTTAGTTTAAATTAGTTAGGATCAGTAGGTATTGGATTGGTTTTTTTTTTTTATGTATTAATAGATATATTTTATTTAGTTTAAATTCTAAGTTTGTTTAAATATTATATTAGTTAGTATGAGTTTGTTTAAATTCTAAGTTAATTAGTGTGTGCTCTTACCATTTAGATATATTTTTTACGTAATAAAAATTTTAAGTTTAAAATAGTTTAAATATTTTATTTATTTATTGTATGTATTGTTAGATATATATATATATATATATGAAAATAATATTTGGTTGAAAATAATATTTGGTTAGTTAGAATCGAAATTTTATTTAGTTATTATATATATTGTTAGATATTATATGTGTGATAATATTTGGTTGAAAATAATATTTGGCTTAAAATATTATTTGGTTACTTATGAAAATATTATATATTTGTTTAGTTAGTATAAAAATATTAGTTGTATATCTATTTAGTTGTTGTATATATTCTTAAATTTTATATATGTGATATTAGGTTTTGTAGTATTAAGTATATATTTACATGCATTTTGATACTTTAGCCTAATAAATATATATACATGCATGATACACTTTAGGAAGGCATACGTAATATTAGGTTTTGTAGTATTAGGCAGTTGTTAATATTAGCTTTAGGTATATATTTGTAAATTTTAGACACACCTAAATTTTTAGTTTTTGTAATATTAGTTAGCTTTAGAAATTTAAGCATTTTATAGGTAAATAAATAATTATAATATTAAATAGAAGTAAATTTGCCTTTTTAGTGTCTTAATTTTGTATGTTATATATAGATAATATAGATAAATGAATTGATTTTTTACAAATTTATTGTTATATATTTAATAATGTTTTTATAAATGTGCGTAGTTTAATTTATATTATTTACAAATAATGTATAAATTGATTTGTGCATTTTTTGTATTATATTTGATTTTGCAGTAACAATGGCATCTTCATCATCATCTTCATCACATATTAACATTAAGTCTGGCCCCATGGATGCTGATGTATTATGGATGCAACCTAAGCATGTTTCAGAACATGTTTGGAATGGGGAACAAGATCGAAAATTACATATAAGACGAGCTGTCCCCACGTATCAAGGGGAAGAACAAATTCCAGAGCAAATTTTTCCTTTTCTTCAACAATCTGGTTTCGGCTGGATTATCAAGATGGGATACTTAAAAATAAATGCTTCATTAATTAGTGCTCTGATAGAAAGATGGAGGCCGGAAACACATACGTTTCACATGAGATGCGGAGAGTGTACTATTACTCTCCAAGACGTCTCTGTATTGTTAGGTATAAGTGTGGATGGTTTACCATTAATCGGTCCAACAAATCTTGATTGGGCTGATTTATGTGAGGAATTATTGGGAGTCAGACCACAAGAAGGTGAAATTAAAGGTAGCATGGTTAAATTAAGTTGGCTGGCTCATAATTTTGCACAAATAAATAATGACGACAACGAAGAACAAGTACGAAGGTTTGCCCGTGCATGGATACTGAGATTCATTGGAGGTGTCTTGTTTGTTGACAAAAGCAGTAACAAAGTTTCACTAAGGTACCTTCAATTTTTACGTGATTTTGAAGAATGTGGCACATATGCATGGGGAGCTGCCGTACTTGGTTTTTTATATAGAGAGATGTGCAGTGCCACCGATTATAATACTAAATCAATCGGAGGTATGTGCATCTTACTACAACTGTGGGCATGGGAGCGATGTCCAACCTTGGCTCCAAAGAGGACTCCTTCCCAAGTAGAAAATACACCATTGGGACACAGGTTAGTCATTTTTAACAGCGTCTTTCATTTCAATAGAATAAATGGTTTTAGACGTGTTAAATTTTAATCTTTGTAGGTGGCTGCGACGTGGAAACCAACATATCGGCAATGATGATGTGAGAGTTTTTCGTCGCAAGCTGGATATTATGAAACGTCATGAGGTAAGAACATGGTATTATAGTTGTAAAATAAAAAATTATGTGTTATTTTACTACAATGTTCACAACTATGTTGTTATATGCAGTTTGTGTGGGAGCCTTACCCATCAACCGTTTTATCATTGTTGCCTCCCGTTTGTTTAGTCGGAAGTCTCGCGTGGTACGCGGTGGTGCCACTAATTTGTTTCCAAGTTATTGAGTGGCACCAACCGGACAGAGTTTTGAGACAATTTGGGATGCAACAACCAGTTCCAGAGTCTCCTTCACAACCCCTAAACATTCATGGCATAACATTAAAGGGGAAACATGACGAAAATTGGGGGCAATTGTTCGCCCCAATGATTCAGCAGTGGAATAATCGCCATGCATTTAGGGTCGACGCTTATCCCCGACAAGAAGGCCTATTGAGTTTTAACTCGGACTACATGGTCTGGTATAGGCGAAAGACAAAGATGTTTGTTGACCCAGCAAATGCAAAGACGGCTACATTGGTATTTTTAAATTTTTTTCAAATTTTAACTTGAACTTTTATTTAATGATGGCCATTAATTTTCTTACCCTTATAAATGCAGGGTGAAGTTGCGGAGGCATTACAATACATGGTGTCTCCTCAAGGGAGGAATACATGCACATTTGATGATCTCGTGCCTTATGTGGAAAAAATTACAATTTTATCCGAAAAGCAAGAGAGAGTCACTGAGCCAGTGTCACATGGTCCCGCATCAGAGCGTCAATTTCCTGCACAACAGTTTCACATACTTCAGTCAAGTATTGAAACTCAGGGGATAGACAGAAGAAGGGACATTGTTGAAGCGGAAGAATATTCCCAACAAATGGCGGAGCGTGGCCATGGAATGTATTACACGCCACAAACATTTGCTGAGTATCCGACCCAGATGTATCAATATCCTTTTCAGGGTCATCACACTGATACTTCTGCAAGCCAGCAATCGTTCGGTGGTGTTGCGGAAACACAAGCTCATTTTTCATGGCCCACAATGACCCCTTCACAGCAATATCATGGCCCAATTCCAACACCTAATGCCCCGTTAGGAACACAATGGAATGTACCGGGACAAATACCTAATACGGGTGACTTATTCGGTGTTGATTTGCGGCACGCATTTTCTGCGGAGGCTGACGAAGAAGAAGCGGGGAGGCATCGGGGCAGAAGAAATCCTGATCGCCAAGCACGAAGATGGGATCGACCATGTGGCACATCCTCACGACATCACGGACACCAAAATGAATGATTTGCATGTCTTCGTTTATTAAGCCTTTGTTGTATATTTGTAATTTGACATTCATGGCGTAATGTATGATATTCAGTTTATTAAGGCTTACTTATGGATAATATTTATGTCGCGTATCAAACTATAATAATCAATGAACCGTAAACCAAATAAAACTCAAAAACTAACCCCTAAAATAAAAAAACCTAACCCTAACCCTAAAAAATAAGAACTAACCCTAACCCCTAAAATAAAAAACTAACCCTAACCCCTAACATGTTCAGAACTAAACCCTAGCCCTAAAATAAAAAAACCTAACCCTAACCCTAAAAAATAAGAACTAACCCTAACCCCTAAAATAAAAAACTAACCCTAACCCCTAACATGTTCAGAACTAAACCCTAACCCTAAAATAAAAAACCTAGCCCTAGCCCTAACAAATAAGAACTAACCATAACCCCTAAAATAAAAATATAACCCTAACCCCTAACATGTTCAGAACTAAACCCTAGCCCTAAAATAAAAAAACCTAACCCTAACACTAAAAAATAAGAACTAACCCTAACCCCTAAAATAAAAAACTAACCCTAGCCCCTAACATGTTCAGAACTAAACCCTAACCCTAAAATAAAAAACTTAGCCCTATCCCTAACAAATAAGAACTAACCCTAAACCGTGTATAATGGAAATTAATTACTCTATTAATGTATCATTTATAAATATTAACCGATTATTAATGGTTGAAAAACTTAAGATGTGATACTTAATTAAAAGATTAAAATATATTTTTCTTATATATATCCAAAGTTTGTTGTTTGTTCTTGTAAAAAATTTCATTTGTTTTGTTTTTCTATAAAATTATAACATTGCTCCTTTTTTTTAGTTCCTTATAAACTAACAAATTTTATTTTTACTTTCTAGTAAAAGAAATTCATTTGTTATTATTTTTTTAAAAAAAATTAATAATAAATGAAAAAATTATCAAAAAATAAACACAAAATTTAATAATTTATTATGAGTTAAAAAATGTCAAAGAAAAAAATATATTATTTGATTAAAGACACAACAAAAAAAATTATTATAAAACAAATAAAAAATTAAATATTCATTGAGATCGAAAATATATTTTAGTAATTTTTCTTTAATGCCAATACATTGTAATGGCGGAAGTATAATAGTATGAACATTTCGAATTCTCTTCCTCGTACTTCGCGAATCCAGTTTTACCTCCTGTTTTTACATTTCAGTACTCCACTTTATCCTTCTCCTTTTCTCCAGACACTTCCTTTTGCATTTTCATGCACAGATTCCTCATTCAACCCTCTATCCTTCCCTACCCCCTACCCCCTCAAAAATAAGAACTAACCCCTAAAATAAAAAAAATAACCATACACCCTAAAATAAAATGACTTAACCCTAACCCCTAAAATAAGAACTAAGCCTAACCCTAAAAAATAAGAACTAAACCCTTACCGTTTAAAAAAATAAAGTTTATTTCAACTTCTAAATGTAATTTTATTTCATTAGAAGTACACATTAAAAAAACGAAATTTTATTTCAACTTCTAAATGTAATTTTATTTCATTAGAAGTACACATTAAAAAAATTAACCCTAAACCCTAAAATAAGAAAACTTAGCCCTAACCCTAAAATGTTCAGAAATACACCCTAACCCTAAAAATTAAGAACTAAACTCTAACACCTAAAAATTAGAACTAAACCCTAACCCTTCAAATAAAAAACTTAACCCTAACCCCTAAATCATAAAAAAACTTAGCCCTAACCCCTCAAAAATAAGAACTACACCCTAACCCTTCAAATAAAAAAATTAACCCTAACCACTAAAATAAAAAAATTCCCCCTAAACCCAAAAATAAACAACCTTAGCGCTAACCCCAACAAAATAAGCACTCACCCTATCCCCTAAACAATACGGACTACCCCACCAAATAGGCACTAAGCTCTAAACTCTAACTCCTAAACATACGGACTA